>NC_135965.1:3302942-3580442 GCF_053455715.1 Rhinoraja longicauda | reverse complement strand
TGTGTGACCATCAGCCTAGGCCGCCCCTCACCCCTGGTCTATTCTGCCAGTGTTCTGCCCACCCATACTGACACAGCAGGGGGAAGGGCTTCAGCGGAGGCACAATCAAAAGCTGAAGAAAAAAAGTGCTTTTCAGGGTCTGATGTGTGGGAATCAAATGAGGGGCCTTGCTCAAATCCCGTGTCTAGGCAACCGTGGCAATATGCTGGGGGGAATATGATTAATGCTGCAAACAAGGCCGCCTCTCTCTGTGCTGGTAAATTTTTTTAACCGTAAGAAGATGACGCACCGGAATTATCACAGCAAAGCTCAATTTCTGCATGTAGAAAGCAGCTGATTTGTAGGATATTCCCTCCTTCGCAAACGGACAATGGCTGTCCAGACCCAGGTTGGTGGTAAAATATGGCATCTGCCAAGGCTGCAGCTGGCTCTCCAACAGAAGATTAATAAGTCACTGTTTCCAAGTCGACCACAACCTAGTGGGAACTATCCAGCGCTACTTGAATTCTGGGTAGAAGCCTCACTGCAGGCTGGTCTGGTTTACTGTGATGTTTTGTCCGTAGCTCATAATGTGCAATAAACATCTGTGGCTGGAAAATAAAAGGCATCTGTGACCACAACTATCACGTCCCACTTACCTTAATCAGGTACTTCAATTAAGAAAAAGAAATCACCACTTGAAATTTTAAAAAATCTTTCCAAACAGAACTTTACATGCACTTTAAGGGAAAGTAAGGCAGAATAAGTTTTAATGGCCACATTAAGTCAGATAGAAGTTGTGCCTATGCAGTGGCAGTGCCCTCTAGTGTAAAATGGAATAAAGAGATCCGTGCGGTTCTTGCACATGAAGAAGCCGGTATAATATTAAACCCAAATCCACCTGCTAACCTGCTTTCAGACGTACACATTTACAGCGATTTGCAACAAATGGTGCAATAATTGAACTGGGTGTTTGGAGTGGGGTTGCGTGCAAATTACAACAACCTTATTCACTGGGAAGAACAAAATCTGACCATCACTGGGAAGCAACGGAAAAGAAAAATTAGACTTAAAAATAAAAAACTGCTCAAAACTCTGATATTAACTTTGCGGTTTGTATTCACGTCTTTTGTATGATCCACTTGGAACCTTTACTGTCAAATGAACAAGTACCCGAGTGAAATGTTTTACACCATTTGAAAGACAAATGGGAAGGCACAGGGAAGAAACATTAATTCATTTTAATTCATTGATTTCAACTCTTTTAATCATTCTAAGTATTCCCCTGATGAAGAGCTGCCTGATATATTGGCAAGGTCCAGCCTATCATTCAATTACTATTTAAACAAACTGAAAGTCATATTTCACAAACTAATGGTGAAATCATTGTTGAATAAAGGAAAAGTAGTACTTTGCAGCACATTGCAGGATATTCATTTCTGCAGAAGATGGACACAAAAGCTGGGGTAACTCAGTGGGACAGGCAGCATCTCTGGAGAGAGGGAATGGGTGACGTATTGGGTCGAGACTCTTCACTTCTTCTAGTCTGTACTCCATGAGAGGCATTTACTGTACATTAATTCAGTCCCATAGAAACATAGAAACATAGAAAATAGGTGCAGGAGGAGGCCATTTGGTCCTTCGAGCCAGCACCGCCATTCATTGTGATCACGGCTGATTATCCACAATCAGTAACCCGTGCCTGCCTTCTCCCCAATCCCTTGATTCCACTCGCCCCCTAGAGCTCTATCTAACTCTCTTTTAAATTCATCCAGTGAATTGGCCTCCGCTGCCTTCTGTGGCAGAGAATTCCACAGCTTCACAACACTCTGTGTGAAAAGGTTTTTTCTCACCTCAGTTTTAAATGGCCTCCCCATAATCCCTGCTCATTAATATTGCTAATTTTCCAAGCAATCATCTCTCTCTAAAGTAACATATTGATGCTGTTTCAGTGACAGATCACGGCAGAGACTCACTTTTTAAATTGCAGCTGCCTGCGATGGATTTATGCCGATTCTGCATCAATGGTACCAGACTCTCCCCTGATTCCAGAAACCCCTGTCTTGCAGCACAAATGCAGCCTGACACTTTGGGCCAGTGCTCAGGGAATGTAATTCTCTTTCTGAGATCTCGTTCGCTGTCTCCAGCAGATTGTGGAGATCACGCGACGGCATTGATTTAGAGATACTGCGCGGAAACAAGCCCTTCGGCCCACCGGGTCCGCGCCGCCCAGCGATCCCCGCACATTAACACTATCCTACACCCACTAGGGACAATTTTTTACATTTACCCAGTCAATTAACCTACAAACCTGTACGTCTTTGGAGTGTGGGAGGAAACCGAAGATCTCGGAGAAACCCCACGCAGGTCACGGGGAGAACGTACAAACTCCGTACAGGTGGCGCCCGTAGTCAGAATCAAACCTGAGTCTCCGGCGCTGCATTTGCTGTAAGGCAGCAACTCTACTGCTGCGCCACCGTGCCGCCCATTGAACGAAAGGCAGAGAGATTGTCCAAGTGTTCAGGCCTACACTCACCTCACACGAGGTTGACTTCATTGGCATAGCCAGAAAACTGTGTGCCCCGAGCTGTTGGCAAGAAAGCCTTCCTGGGCCTGACTAGAATCCTAATCACGTTGAACGTCTGAATTTTCCACTGGCTTTTTCTTTTTTAAAAGCTGAACTCTTTCTCCTTTATTGGATCCTTCATGTCTAAAGAGTGTGAAGCCTTGAGGTGGTGGTCAAACTAGTACAACAGCAGAACAAAAATTTGATAAGATCTTTGGCTTGTCAGAATGCAGAAACCACAATGAAGTTATGATTTTCCCATGGCGTTTCGTCCAAGGATGGCAGTGTGTGTTTCTCCAGTGTTGGACACTGTTGCAATGTTTTGGTGCTTCAGTGAGCTGTGACACAAAATGATGAGCAAAGGCTTCTCTCCCCGGCGATTCTGCTGCACTGTGGGCCTCTGCTTTTTGTGTGGCATCGAGAGAGCCAGTAGTTTAGTTTAGAGATACAGCGCGGAAACAGGCCCTTTTGGCCCTCTGGGTCCGCGCCGACCAGCGATCCCCGCACATCAACACTACTCTACACCCACTCGGGACAATCTTTACATTTACCGAGCCAATTAACTTACAAACCTGTACGTCTTTGGAGTGTGGGAGGAAACCGAAGATCTCGGAGAAAACCCACGCAGGTCACGGGGAGAACGTACAAACTCCGTACAGACGGTGCCCGTAGTCGACGGTGGAAGGTTCGCAGGGAGATTCAATGAGTGGGCCCCTCGAGCTGTCAGCAGGCACTTGCTTGGAGGCTGGCTCAAGTATCCCATTGGCAGCAACCTGGTCAGCTGCCAGCTCTCTCTGCCCAGGACTGGCAGCGAGCACCACAGAGGCCTGCTAGGAGTTGGGAAAAGAGAAGGGCCTCGACCCGAAACGTCACCCATTCCTTCCCTCCAGAGACGCTGCCTGTCCCGCTGAGTTACTCCAGCATTTTGTGTCTATCTTGGGCAAAATAAACACTGAGCAAAAGCAGAACCAATGTGATGAATCTCAGCTATTTGTCCAAATGGTCATGAAACATCTATTCAAAATGTTGAGGTGTTTAATTTAAATAAGAATTGACAGAGGGCGTCCATGTTGACTCCAAGGATGGGGTACATCACCATATTGCCCTCTCCCCACCACTGTCTGGCCATCACTGTGCATTGCAGCAGCCGTTGGTTAAAACTGGCCTGGGTTATCCCGGTTAATAAATCTTGCACCAAGCAAGATAAAGATTGCCGTTCACGATTTTCTCCCAATTAAATTCCTGGGGAAAGCCTACATATTTTCTCAAACTGCTGCCACAGATTTTCAAGGATGGCCCTTTTTGTTTTAATGTAGTGCGACCCACATAATTGTCTCCGTTTCACCTTAAGATTAAGCCTCCTTTGAGTTTCTTGTAAAACGTCTTGAGTCCTTTCTAGTAGTCATTTCTAAGGAGACTATTGGTTTGATAATGAAATATCTAATTCTTTGGGATGAATAGCATTTGTAAGGGATTTATATATAATGCGAGAGTGTAGGCTAAAAGAATATGGCTTCACACAGTATATTCAAGTAGACTTAACGAGACTATATTAAAACTTAATGGAAAAGATCAGCAAAGTTTGCGTTTCAGAGCTACTGTATTGATGGAGTTCTGTTTGGATTCTTCGCTAATGTGAGTTTTGTTTCCCCTCCTGCAAAGTACTTTCCACCAACTTGGAAAAGCAAATGCAACCTGACACTCTATTTTCAAAATGCTTGCAGACCCCACATGATTGCTACCCATGCTGTCTGAGACCAGATGTGACAATGGGTGTTAGGTGGCAATGTAACAGGGGAAAGAATTATCCTCAGCTGGGCATGCGATAACGTTTTCACAATCATCTTGCACGGTACAACTCAATCTGGTAGCACAGGCTGCAAGTGCAGTGCCGAGAGATTGATGAGACCAGTCACCGGTTATCCTTGTGCATTGTGATTTGTTTATCTCGCATGCCTCACCAGATTCCACTCTGACTGAGCACTGGTGTGAATGGTGCAGTCGGTAAATTACTGCAACATTAATCCAGAGGTCTGGGACAACAATTGGGTGACATGAGATCAAATCCCACCATGGAACCAATGAAATTTAAATTAAGTAAATGGCCTGGAATGAATTAAAAGCCAGTCTCGTTAAAGCACTCACCATGAAACTACCAAATTGGCACAATATTTAATTTGGTTCACAAATGACCTTCGGGGAGGGAAGATTTTTTTCTCATATCTGGGTCCAGCTCTATGTGTGGACTTTTAACTCTCTTAGTCTACCGAGCTATGCAACGGTCTCATAACTGGCATGTTATTCGAGTTCCATTGCCAGGACTGCAGCGGTTCAGGAAGATGTCTCATCACCACCCACTGAAGGATAAGCAGCGGTGAACAATGAGCCTTGGCCTTGACAGTAATCCTGAAAAATGAATATTAAAGCATTCTGCAAGGGCAAGTGCAATGACATTCAGTTTCACCACCCAGCTCGCCAAATACATTGTCAGAAACCCTCCACAATCTCCTGGATTCCTACTGAGAATGCAGGGCAGAATTGCAGGGCTGTGCTTTGTAAGTAGAAAGGACATTTTATTTTTCTGGCGAATTAGTTAGATACTGGGTGGTAATGTAAAGACATTGAAGCCTGGCTTTCTCTGAAAATGAAGTGTGGCACGCATCCAAAGCCTCATCCTCACCTGACTGACTTAGTCTTGCTGAGGGAGTGAATGGTATCCACAAGTCTGCTTGTTTCTGTGTGCACTCTTTGTTCAATGTGGGATTTGACCAAGTTGTGAAGATTCCCTGGGAAGTCTACACTTGCCTCTGAGCCACAGATGCTGTGGGCGGCACGGTGGCGCAGCAGTAGAACAGCTGCCTTACAACGCCAGAGACCCGGGTTCGATCCTGACTACGGGCACTGTCTGAACGGAGCTCGTACGTTCTCCCCGTGACCTGCGTGGGTTTTCTCCGAGTCCTTCAGTTTCCTCCCACGCTCCAAAGACGTACAGGTTTGTTAGGTTAATTGGCTTGGTATAAATGTAAATTGTCCCTAGTGTGTGTGTAGGATAGTGTTAGTGTGCGGGGATCACTGGGCGGTGCGGGCTTGGTGGGCCAAAGGGCCTGTTTCCGCACTGTAACTCTAAACTAAACTAAACCACACTTCTGGACCAATAACGGGTTGGGGAAATATTTCCCAATGGACATTATAGTCACACGTGTTTTGAAGCTACCTTTAAATGAACCAAAATCGGGTTGATAAATCATACTGATTCTAATTCATGAGTACAATGATCTTTATCGAACTGGTAACTGTGAGAAAAATCTCACTAATGTGTCAAAATCTCAAGCGCCATTGTTATAATCTGGGAATGGAGCCATTACAATTACTTTATAACTATTTCAATTTATGGTGACAGAGAGTGGCACAAAATCTCCAGGAAAATACAGCTGTGGCATTTGTAATGACACACATTACCTATCCTGTAATTTCCCTTGCAGTTTTCACGAGTTTTCTTACAATATTATTGCACCATTAAAGTAACTCCAATTTCACTGTGCCTTCATTGGTACATGTGACAATAAATTGATCTTGAAATCTTGAAATCTTGAAATCTTGAAGCAATCTTCAGGATAATCAGGCCCAGAGTGCTCATTGTCACTGAGGATGTGACAAATAACCTGTACTTTTATCTTCGCGCAAAGTAAACCTGAATTCTAGTCTCCGAACACTGGAACACTCAATCTAACGAGTGTGAGCAGACTTTCTTTTGGCTAATTTGGGGAGCACTGGTTCATGTGTTCAAGGACTTGATTCCAAGCATTTTTGAACGCAACAGGAGGTCGGCTGAAAGCACCCAGTTTAATTTAACTTATGAAACTCAACAAGAAACATAAGGAGAAGTCTTTAATGATACGCAAAAAGACACAACGTGCTGGAGTAACTCAACGGGTCAGGCAGCATCCCTGGAGAACATCAATAGGTGATGTTACAGGTCGGGACTCTTCTTCAGGCTGTAGTTTAGTTTAGAGATACAGCGCGGAAACAGGCCCCTTCGGCCCACCGGGTCCACGCCGACTGGCGATCCCTGCACATTAACACTATCCTATACCCACTAGGGACTATTTTTTTACATCACGGTGGCGCAGCGGTAGAGTTGCTGCCTTACAGCGAATGCAGCGCTGGAGACTCAGGTTCGATCATGACTACGGGCGCCGTCTGTACGGAGTTTGTACGTTCTCCCCGTGACCTGTGTGGGTTTTCTCCGAGATCTTCGGTTTCCCCCCGCACTGCAAAGATGTACAGGTATGTAGGTTAATTGACTGGGTAAATGTTTTAAAAAAATTGTCCCTAGTGTGTGTAGGATAGTGTTAATGTGAGGGGATCGCTGGTCGGCGCGGACCCGGCGGGCCGAAAGGGCCTGTTTCCATGCTGTATCTCTAAACTAAACTAAACTAAACTATACTAAAAAGGCCAAAAACCTGGCATGGTTTTGTTAAGGGGTGATCTTGCCCAACAAATCTGTTGGAATTTTTTGAGGGAGTAACAAGCAGGATAGCAGTTTGCAGCCCGGTGGTATGAACGTCGACTTCTCCAACTTCAGATAGCTCCTCTGTCCCTCCCTTCCCCTCCTCCTTCCCAGATCTCCCTCTATCTTCCTGTCTCCACCTATATCCTTCCTTTGTCCCGCCCCCGACATCAGTCTGAAGAAGGGTCTCGACCCGAAACGTCACCCATTCCTTCTCTCCTGAGATGCTGCCTGACCTGCTGAGTTACTCCAGCATTTTGTGAATAAATAGATAAAAAGAGTCCGTGGATGTTGGTTACTTGGACTTTCAGAAGGCCTTCAATATGATGCTGCACACGAGGCAGCTAAACTAGCTCGGAGCACGTGGGATTAGAAGCAAGGTACCAGCATGGATAGAACATTGGCTGACTGGCAGAATGCAAAGAGTGGGAATAAAGGGGGCCATTTCAGGTTGCCTGCCGGTGACTAATGGAGTTGGATCAACTACTTTTCATGTTATGTGTTAATGATCTGGATGATGGAATGGAAGGCTTTGTGGCCAGGTTTGCAGCTGATATGAAGATAGGATTGCAAAATGGCGGCGCTGCCCTAGCAGCTGCGGCTTACCTGCGGTCCGTTTGTCTTTGTGTTTTGATGGTTTTTTGTCTTAATTGTAGTTTTTGTGTTTGTGTACTATGTGTGTGTGTGGGGGGGAGGGGGGGAACTGTAAAATTGTAAATGTGTCCCTTCCTAACGGAGACCCGACCTTTGTTTTCTGGGTGTTGTCTCCGTTCCTGCTGCGGCCTACCATCGGCCCAACTCCTGGAGCTGGCGGCCTCCAGGGTTCTGGTTCGCAGAGCCCGCGGACCGGACTCACCATCAGCGGAGCCGACCGGACTCACCATCAGCGGAGCCGGCCGTCCTTGGAGGCTGCGGGAGCGGCTGCGACTCGCCCTAGGCTCGGGCCGCGTGGATGCCGACATCGGGAGCTCCGGCAGCAGTAGCGTGTTCGCCCGCCCAGGATCGTGGGGCTTGGGTCGGCCCGCTGCGGACCCTTCACCGTCCGGCGCGGCCTGGAACGTGGGAACGACACCAGCCTGACCGTGGGAGAAGATGGCAGGGGAAGAGATAAAGACATTCTGGCCTTCCATCACAGTGAGGAGGGGACTGGAGGAGACTCACTGTGATGGATGTTTCTTTTTTTTTGTGTGTTGGTTGGGGTTGTGTAATTTGCTTGTTTTATTGCTTGTGTTATTGGACTGTGGGTGACTGAATTTCGTCCAAAAAACTTGTTTTTTTGGATGACAAATAAAGATATCTTGAATCTTGAATCTTGAATCTTGAGGTAGAGGGGCTGGCAGTGTTTAGGCAGCAGGGAGCCTACAAATGGACTTGGACTGGTTGGCAGAATGGGCAAGGAGGTGGCAAATGGAATACAGTGTAGCAACATGTATGCTCACGCACTTGGTTGTAGGTATAAAGGTATAGACTACTTTCTAAATGAGGAGAGGATTCAAACATTGGAGGTGCCAAGGGCCTTGGGAGTGCTGTTGCAGGATTCCCAAAAGCCAACATGCAGGTTGAGTCGCTAGTTAAATGCAATCTTTCAATATTGCTTTATTTGTCACGTGTGCAACTGCACAGTGAAATTATTTTTGCCTCCATTACACATGTGGCCGCCGCCATGTTATGGCGCCATTGCCAAAGTCCAAAGCCCGCTCGGCCTACGCACTCGATGTAATGGAGCAGTTACCATGAACCAATGTCCTTCTCCTCGGCCGGCCATCTTTGTGTCTCGGGGCACCTCCTGCAGCTGATCTTGAAGGTGCTGGAGGCATTACCCCGGTTCCTCGTGCTTCTCAGGTCCGACGTCTCCGGCTCCCACCGCTGTCCCACAGTCCTACTGGTGGGGGCCCACCGATCGCCAAGCCTGAGTGGGCACCGTGGGAAGGTCTCCACCACGCGTCAATGGTAGCATTCATTTGAAGGGTACTAGAATACCATAGAAACATAAAAAACATAGAAACATGGAAAATAGGAGCAGGATTAGGCTATTCGGCCCTTCGAGCCTGCACCGCCATTCAATATGATCATGGCTGATCATCCAACTCAGTATCCCGTACCTGCCTTCTCTCCATACCCCCTGATCCCTTTAGCCACAAGGGCCACATCTAACTCCCTCTTAAATATAGCCAATGAACTGGCCTCAACTACCTTCTGTGGCAGAGAATTCCACAGATTCACCACTCTCTGTGTGGAAAAAGTAAGGATGCAAAGCTCAGGCTTGATAAGGAGATTGTCAGACCACAATTGGAGCATTGTGAGCAGTTTTGGGCCCCCATATCTGAGGAAGGATGTGCCGGTGTGGTAGAGGGTCCAGAGGAGGTTTACGAGAGTGATCCGGGGGGTGATTAGGTTAACATATGATGAGAGTTTGAAGACTCCAGGCCTGTGCCTGCTGGAGTTTAGAAAGATGAGGGCCGATCTTATTGAAACCAACCAAATACTGAAAGGCCTAGATCGATTCGATGTGGAGAATAGGTTTCCAGTAGTAGGAGAGTCTAGGACCAGAGGCACAACCTCAGAATAAAAGGGCATGCCTTTAGAATGGAGATGAGAAGGAATTTCTTTAACCAGAGGGTGTTGAATCTGTGAAATTCATTGCCACAGAGGGCTGGGTTATTTTTAAAGTGGAGATTGATAAGTTCTTGATTAATAAGGGCGTCAAAGGTTGTGGGATGAAAGCAGGAGCATGGGGTGGAGAGGGTAAAATGGATCAGCCATGATTGAATGGTGGAGCAGACACGATGGGCCAAATGACCCAAATCTGCTCCTCTGTCTTATGAACGTGAAATAGAGTTATTGAGTCATGCATGGGTTAGGCCAAAGCATTCGTTTCCGTGCTGTGTTACCACGGAAACAGGTCCTTGGCCCAACTCATCCTTGCCAACCAAAGTGCCCATACAAACGCCCATTTACCCACATTAGGCTCATACCTCTCCAAACCCTCCCTATCCATGTACCTGTTCAAATTACTTTCAATGCTCTACTCAATAACCAAAAGTCTGTAGCCTCCTTTAGCTCTAGTATTTTACTTCATTCACATGTTTACACTATAAAATATTATTCTTAATGTTTTAATGTTTTATGTTTTATTCTTAATTGTTTACTGTATGTTGCGTTGTTACTTGTGAGCAAAGCACCAAGGCAAATTGGTGGCAATTTAGGGCGGCACGGTGGCACAGCGGTAGAGTTGCTGCCTTACAGCGAATGCAGCGCCGGAGACTCAGGTTCGATCCTTACTATGGGCGCCGTCAGTACGGAGTTTGTACGTTCTCCCCGTGACCTGCGTGGGTTTTCTCCGAGATCTTCGATTTCCTCCCACACTCCAAAGACGTACAGGTATGTAGGTTAATTGACTGGGTAAATGTAAAAATTGTCCCTAGTGGGTGTAGGATAATGTTAATGTGCGGGGATCGCTGGGCGGCGCGGACTCGGTGGGCCGAAGGGCCTGTTTCTGCGCTGTATCTCTAAATGAAATTCCTTGTATGTATACATACTTGGCTATTAAAATTCATTCAATTTAAACATTTATTCAATTCAATTCAATTCAATTCAATGTTGTTATTTTACTTGCTTGAATTACTTCCTCTCATTCTATAAATTGATCACTTTCTATGTGAACTAGTCTTCCCCCCTCTTACATTAAACCTATGCCTTCTAGTTTGGTTCCCCTTCTCAGGGGAAAAGATTGTGTACATTCAACTTATCTATGCCCCTTGTGATTTTATATACCTCTAAAAATGTCATCTATCAGTCTTCTTCACCCCAAGGAATAAAGTCTTCCTCTTCCTATCATTTAAGCTCTCAAGTTCTGCAAATATTTTAATAAATTTTCTTTGCATCCTCCCGACTTAACGACGTCTTTCTTATCGCAGAGTAACAAAAACTATACACAATACCTCATGTGCCCTACTGATGAAGACAAATATGCCAAATGGCTTCTTCAGCACCCTGTTGGTTGAAGCAGTAATGTTAGTGGCATTTTAAAGACTTTTGGACAGGCATATGGATATGGAGAGATATGGGTTGTGTGCAGGAAGGTAAATAAAGGAAGCAAACTCAAAGCTAGCGTTTATTTCATGAGGGCATGTATACAAAAACAGGGATGTAATGCTGAGGCTCTCCAAGGCGCTGGTAAAGCCACATTTCGAATGTTGTGAGCAATTTTGGGCACCATATCTGAGGAAGGATGTGCTGGCTCTGGAGAGGGTCCAGAGGTGGTTTACAAGAATGTTCCCAGGAATGAGTAGGTTAACCTATGATAAGCGTTTGCCGGCACTGGGCCTGTACTCGCTGGAGTTTGGAAGAATGAGGGAGGACCTAATTGAAACGTACAGAATAGTGAAAGGCTTGGATAGAGTGGATGTGGAGAGGATGTTTCCACTAGTGGGAGAGTCTAGGACTAGAGGTCATAGCCTCAGAATTAAAGGATGTTCTTTTAGGAAGGAGATGAGGAGAAATTTCTTTAGTCAGGGTGGTGAATCTGTGGAATTCATTGCCACAGAAGGCTGTGGAGGCCAAGTTAGTGGATATTTTGAATGCAGGTGTCAGAGGTTCTGGGGAGAAGGCAGGAGAATGGGGTTAGGAGGGAGAGATGGATCAGCCATGATTGAATGGCGGAGTGGACTTGATGGGCCGAATGGCCTAATTCTACTCCTATCAATTCTGATCTTATGACGGTCTTGGCATCATATTCGGCACAGACAGGGCCTGCCTGTGCTGAAGGCCTGTTCTTGTGCTGAATTGTTCTACGTTCTATCAAGGTGGCTCTATATTTGGTTACAGAGTCGTGTGTGTTCAGGGATTAGAGCAGGGGATTGAGTACACATCCTCGACCACCAGTTTTGCACCAGAGTGGAAGAAATGTTATGATCAATTCTAATTGACTGAGTGTGCAGGAAGGAACTGCAGACCCTGGCTTAAAGCGAAGATAGACACAAAAAGCTGGAGTAACTCAGCGGACCAGACAGCATCTCTGGAGAAAAGGAATAGGTGACGTTTCGGGTCAAGACCCTCCTTCTGTCTGAAGAATCAGTCTCGGCCCGAAACGTCACCTATTCCTTTTCTCTAATCGACTGTGGTCTGCCAGTCAGGAGGTTCAGAAGCCAGTTGCAAATGGAGATCGCAAGGCCAAAGTCTAGAAGTTTGGGGAGGAGCCTATTTGGTATGATGGTGTTGAAGGCGGAGCTGTAGTCAATGAATAACATTCTGACAGAGGTGTTCCCACAGTCAAGGTGACACTGAACTGAACGCAGGGCAAGGCAGGTGGCATGCTCCATTGAGTTGTTTATCCTTTATGGGAATCGCAAGGTTGTCCTGACAACTGGTGCGGCCATTATCAATTTTCAAAGCACTTACTTCATTATTGTCAATGTTAGAGGTAGTGGGCAGTAGTTATTGAGCTCGGTCACTGTAGTTTTCTTGGGAACTTGGGACCTTGAAGCAGATGAGACAGTTGAAGTGAGGTGGTGAAGATATTGGTGAATTCTGTGGCTGGGTTGGTTGACGCATGACTTCAGAACAGAGATTAGAGTCTCAAGTCTTCTTGGATACAATGATACAAGTTTGGCACACCTGTATTTGGGTAACTTCTCCCATTCTTCTCTGCAGATCCTCTCAAGCTCTGTCAGGTTAGATGGGGAGCGTCGATGCACAGTTATTTTCAGGTCCCTCCAGAGATGTTCAATCGGGTTCAAGTCCAGGCTCTGGCTGGGCCACTCAAGGTCATTCACAGACTTGTCACGAAGCCACTCCTGCGTTGTCTTGGCTGTGTGCTTAGGGTCGTTGTCCTGTTGGAAGGTGAACCTCCACCCCAGTCTGAGGTCCAGAACGCTCTGGAGCAGGTTTCCATCAAGGATCTCTCTGTACTTCGCTCCGTTCATCTTTCCCTCAATCCTGACTAGTCTCCCAGTTCCTGCCGCTGAAAAACATCCCCACAGCATGATGTAGCCACCACCATGCTTCACCGTAGGTATAGTATTGGCCAGGTGATGAGCGGTGCCGCTTGGCATTCAGGCCAAAGTGTTCAATCTTGGTTTCATCAGACCAGAGAATCTTGTTTCTCATGGTCTGAGAGTCTTTTAGGTGCCTTTTGGCAAACTCCAGGCGGGCTGTCATGTGCCTTTTACTGAGGAGTGGCTTCCGTCTGGCCACTCTACCATAAAGGCCTGATTGGTGGAGTGCTGCAGATAAAGTTGTCCTTCTGCAAGGTTCTCCCATCTTCACAGAGGAGCTCTGGAGCTCTGTCAGAGTGACCATCGGGTTCTTGGTCACCTCCCTAACCAAGGCCCTTCTCCCCCGATTGCTCAGTTTGGCCAGGCGGCCAGCTCTATGAAGAGTTCTGGTGGTTCCAAAGTTCTTCCATTTAAGAATGACGGAGGCCACTGTGCTCCTCGGGACCTGCAACGCTGCAGAAATTGTTTTATACACTTCCCCAGATCTGTGTCTCAACACAATCCTGTCTCGGAGGTCTACGGACAATTCCTTCATCTTCATGGCTTGGTTTTTGCTCTGACATGCACTGTCAACTGTGGGACCTTAGATAGACAGGCGTGTGCCTTTCCAAATCATGTCCAATCAATTTAATTTACCACTGGTGGACTCCAATCAAGTTGTAGAAACATCTCAAGGATGATCAATAGAAACAGGATGAACCGAAGCTCAATTTGGAGTGTCAGAGCAAAGGGTCTGAATACTTATGTAAATGTGATATTTCAGTTATTTCTTTTTAATTACTTTGCAAAAATTTCTAAACACCTGTTTTCGCTTTTTTATTATGGGGTATTGTGTGTAGATTGATGATAAAAAAAAAAGAATTTAATCCATTTTAAAATAAGGCTGTAACGTAGCAAAATGTGGAAAAAGTGAAGGGTTCTGAATACTTTCTGAATGCACTGTATTTGCTGGCTGCTCTGGCAAGTGAGTGCAGCCTGTGTGAAAGAAATCGTGAAGTTAGTTTAGTTTTTTAGTTTAGTTTAGAGATACAGCGCAGAAACAGGCCCTTCTGCCCACCGAGTCCGTACCGACCAGCGATCCCCGCACATTAACACCACCCTACACACACTAGGGACAATTTACACATACACCAAGCCAAATAACCTACAAACCTGTACGTCTTTGGAGTGTGGGAGGAAATGGAAGATCTCGGAGAAAACCCACGCAGGTCGCGGGGAGAACGTACAAACTCCGTACAGACAGTGCCCGCAGTCGGGATGGAACCCGGGTCTCCGGCGCTGCAAGCGCTGTAAGGCAGCAACTCTACCGCTGCGCCACCGTGACCGCCCTACATTAGTTTCCCAGACTGGCCAAAGTAACCTAATTCAAAAGTAGATTTGTAATTTAATCAGCCAAATGTTGCTTGCAGTTCTCGCAGAGGCCCTTGTAGTACTTGACATTACCCTTGGATAGATTACAGGGCCCTCTGAAGCAGTTCATTGGAAACAGTTTCACTGTACAGGGCAGTGACAGCCCTGGAAGAAAATTAGCGCATTTATCTGTCAGCACCGAGCTAGACTTTCAACTTAGTTACAGAGTTCAGATTGGGTTGTTTTTTTTCTCTCTGCAGGGTAGTGAAACTGATATCTCTGGGCAAGGAGGTGTCATTTATAAAACAGGATATTTACATGCAGAACACAGGGAAACAAAACTTAAAGGTCGAGTCTCTACACAAGCAGGTTTCTTTGAGAAAACCTATCCTTCTTTGAGAGCTAGTCTGAGAGCTGCTCTTCGAGGAGAGTCATTTTATATTGCAACGCACACTCTCCACTTCCCCCGAGCTCTCCCCCTTTCGCCCGCCCTGCCATCGCCCACTACAAACCTTCCGCAGAGTCGACTCACATCATTGAGAGTCTGATGGCGTTGGGAGTAGTTCTCGTCTGTCAGTCGCCAAGGACGGCAGACAGAACTGGGGAACAACAAGTCACTTGTACCTGTTGGGGAGGACACTCCTGGGAAA
Source organism: Rhinoraja longicauda (assembly GCF_053455715.1). NCBI lineage: Eukaryota > Metazoa > Chordata > Chondrichthyes > Rajiformes > Arhynchobatidae > Rhinoraja > Rhinoraja longicauda. The sequence goes on along the minus strand of NC_135965.1, from coordinate 3,565,391 downwards.
CAAACAGATGAGCCACCTCCTGAATAAAACCCATTCTCTCAACGCAACCCTGTGGTAAATAGAACTTCATGAGAAACACGCAGGCAAGCACGGCTGGAAATATTGCCTTTCAGTTTAACCCTTTCCTTCCAATGATACATAAAGCAGTGATGTACAAGATGACGGGAGGTTTTAGAAACATAGAAACATAGAAAATAGGTGCAGGAGTAGGCCATTCGGCCCTTCGAGCCTGCACCGCCATTCAATATGATCATGGCTGATCATCCAGCTCAGTAACCTGTACCTGCCTTCTCTCCATACCCCCTGATCCCTTTAGCCACAAGTGCCACATCTAACTCCCTCTTAAATATAGCCAATGAACAGGCTTTCTGTGGCAGAGAATTCCACAGACTCACCACTCTCTGTGTGAAGAAATGTTTTCTCATCTCGGTCCTAAAAGACTTCCCCCTTATCCTTGAGCTGTGACACCTGGTTCTGGACTTCCCCAACATCGGGAACAATCTTCCCGCATCTAGCCTCTCCAACCCCTTAAGAATTTTATATGTTTCTATAAGATCCCCCCTCAGTCTTCTAAATTCCAGCGAGTATAAGCCTCGCTGGGGGGGATTGTTTGCAGCACTAAGCACGTTAACTGGCTGTCCTCTGCCACTGTTCTACAGCATCCAGGGAAAGTTACTGGAACTTTGGGACTTCCATCCAGACCAAGAACTCAAAGCACAAAACCAAAGCTTATCGACAGGTATTTTTGACTGGCATTTTCACAAGGTTATGGGCTTGGACTTTGCAGCAGGGTCTCGGTGGAGGATGCAAATAATTTAACTGGGATCACAGCCTGGGGAATGTGAGCATATAGAACATAGACATAGACAGTACTGTGCAGGAGAGATGTGGGCGAAGGAACTGCAGATGCTGGCTTAAACCAAAGGTAGACTGAAGAAGGGTCTCGACCTGAAACGTCACCAATTCCTTTTCTCCAAAGATGCTGTCTGACCCGCTGAGTTACTGCAGCTTTTTGTGTCTATCTTTAGTATAGTGCAGGAGCTGGCTCTTCAACCCAACATACCTGTATCGATTTAAACAAATCCCTTATGCCCGCATATATAGAAACATATAAAATTATTAGAAACGTATACAATTCTTAGAGCACTGGACAAGCTAGATGCTGGAAATTTTTTCCCAATGTTGGGCGAGTCCAGAACCAGGGGCCACAGTCTTAGAATAAAGGGGAGGCCATTTAAAACTGAGGTGAGAAAAAACTTTTTCACCCAGAGAGTTGTGAATTTGTGGAATTCTCTGCCACAGAGGGCAGTGGAAGCCAAATCACTGGATTAAGAGAGAGTTAGATAGAGTTCTAGGGGCTAGTGGAATCAAGGGATATGGGGAGAAGGCAGGCACGGGTTATTGATTGGGGATGATCAGCCATGATCACAATGAATGGCGGTGCTGGCTCAAAGGGCCGAATGGCCTCCTCCTGCACCTATTTTCTGTTTCTATGTTTCTATACTGTATTCCTCCATCCCATTGTTTATCTCTCTCCCTCTCGCTCCCCCTCTCTCTCTCTCTCTCTCTCTCTCTCTCCCTCTCTCTCTCTCTCCCTTCAGAATAAAATACATTCTCTAAACTGCACCCTTTCAGCCAATCTCCATTTAACATTCCCCCTCTCATCTTAAACCCCAACCTCTGACTCTGTAGAAAAAATAATCTAAATTTTGTCCAATATCTTCTACCTAGTGCCCTCTACTCCAGGCAATATCCTAATGAACATCTTCTTCAAATCCTCCACATGCTTCCCAATACTTCACTAGGTAGAAGATATTGGACAAAATTTAGATTATTTTCTCTACAGAGTCAGAGGTTGGGATTTAAGATGAGAGTGGGAATGTTAAATGGAGATTGGCTGAAAGGGTGTAGTTTAGAGAATGGATTTTATTCTGAAGTCTGCTCACAAAAGTGGCCAAAGCAAAGTTTTATACAACTGCCACTTGACTTGCCAACTTTTATACTCAATGCCCCAACTGATAAAAGCAGGCAACTTCACTACTCTATCCACTTACGCTGCCACTTTTAAGGAACTACGGACTTGCACCCCAAGATCCTACTGTCGATCAGTGCTCCTCAGGGTCCTGCTATTTAGTTTAGAGATACAGCGTGGAAACAGGCCCTTTCGGCCCACCGGGTCCGCGCAGACCAGTGATCCCCACACATTAACATCATCCTACACCCTCCAGGGACAATCTTTACATTTTACCATGCCAATTAACCTACAAACCTGTACGTCTTTGGAGTGTCTGGTCGGCGCGGACGCCGTGTGCCGATAGGGCCTGTTTCCGCACTGTACCTCTAAACTAAATAGCAGGACCCTTAGGAGCACTGATAGACAGTAAGATCTTGGGGTGCAAGTCCATAGTGTGGAAGGAAACCGAAGATCTCAGAGAAAACCCACGCAGGTCACGGGGAGAACGTACAAACTCAGTACAGACAGCACCCGTAGTCGGGATGGAACCCGGGTCTCCGGCGCTGCATTCGCTGTAAGGCAGCAACTCTACCGCTGCGCCACCGTGCCTCTTTCATTTGACCTCCCACAGTCTGCAGCTGATTGCTAGTCGGCACGGACAGGGGGCTGAACAGCCTTTTCCCATGCTGTAACTTTCAATCAGTCAATGAATTAGAATGTAACACCGTACACGTGTCCAGATTAAACTCCATCTGCTGTTTGGCCACCCATATTTCCAACCGATGTACAACCTGCTGGATCCTTTGACAATCTCCCTGACTACCCACGGCTCTGATTGCTGCCTGCAATCTCACGAATCAGCCCACCTACATTGTTGCTAACTATAACATCGGCACTGTTAGATGTTCGTCCAAAGGTGCCTGAGATAGAAAGTTAACCCTTTAAATTCAGAAAACTGCACGTTTTATGTATTGAACATTAATTCATAATACTTTGGAAAGAAATGTGTAAAGAATTGTGCTGACTGCTGCTATTGGCTTCCAATCACTAACTAATCGTCACTAACTGGGGAAGTAGGCTTGGGCAGCTTACACCCCAGTGGTATGGATATTGACTTCTCTAACTTCAAATAACCCTTGCTTTCCCTCTCTATCTGTCCCTCCCCCACCTGCTTAATGTTACTGTTTGTATACCTCACTGTCACCTTCCTCTCAGCCAACAATGAGAGGACAATGTCACCCATTCCTTCTACATTATCTTCAAACATCGTCTGCTTTGATCTGTTCTTTTCACACCTTACATGTTCTTTGTACCCTTCCATACCTCTAGTCTCTCTCTCCCCTTAAGGGCTTGTCCCACTTAGGTGATTTTAAGGCGACTGCCGGTGACTAGGCTGTTGCCGACAGTTCGCTGGGTGTCGTGGGCATGATCGTGAGGAGTCTTCCAAGAATCGTAGTGGATCTCAGCGCGTCGCCGAGAAATCAACCGGTTTGAAATCTCTTGGCTACAGCTGGCTTGTCGCCAGGTATCGTTGTTTATTGCGGGCGCTGTCGCATGCTGTCCCCAGGTTTGCTAGGTTCTCTTAAATGCATTTAGAAGCACATAATATTAAAATAAGTAAAGTCATTTCAAAATACCATAAAATACTTGTGTTTAACCAATTTATTTACCGTTAGGACATTTGACAGGTAGATTGGAGGCGACAGTTTGACAGTTTTAAGGGGGGTTGAGGGGGATGGAGTGGGAAGGGGGGAAGGGGGAGGGGGAGGGGAAGGGAGGGGGTGAAGGGGAGGGGAGGGGGAGGAGGGAGGAAGGGGGAAGGAGGGAGGGCAGGGGAAGAGGGAGGGAGGGGGAGGGCAGTGGGGGGGAAGGGGAGGAGGGGGATGGGGAGAGGAAGAGGAAGGGGAGGGGGAGGGGAGGGGGAAGGGGAGGGAGGGGGAGAAGGGGGAGAGAGGAGGGGAGGGAGGGGGAGAGAGGAGGGGGTGGGTGGGAGGGGGTGTGTGCTGCACCAATGCAGGAGAGGTTTGGGACCAACTTGGTCTAGTTATATACAAAAATGGAACCTTGTAGATTCTCGTCCAGTTTGTCTTAAAATATGTTGACATGTTAACCAAACACTACTGAAGGGGAAGTCCATGTGAACTCTCCCTGAAGAAGGGTCTCGACCCAAAATGACTCTGATTAGTACGAATGTCAGGGGTTATGGGGAGAAGGCAGGAGAATGGGGTTTTAGAGGGAGAGATAGATCAGCCATGGGATAGAATGGCGGAGTGGACTCGATGGGCTGAATGGCCTAATTCTGCTCCTATCACTTATGACCTCATGAAACATCACCCATTCCTTCTATCCAGAGATGCTGCCTATCCCGCTGAGTAACTCCAGCATTTTGTGTCTGTCTCCCCTCCAGGAGGATGGGAATGTTTGGGAAAGGAACAAAGTCTGGGAAAGGGGGCAGCGAGGTTGAGTTGGAGCTCAAGTTGGGATCAGAGGTCTACGTGGCATTGGGTGGGGCCAGGGAAGGACCTGCAGTCCCATTGCATTTGGTGATCGGGACCTGGAGTTATATATTGTTTGAACAGCCATAAAAAATATCTTAAGCCTTTTTTAAAACATACATTGTAAAACAAAATTGACTGAGTTACGTGAGAAACCTGGGCAAAGAAACAGGTGTAAAAAAGGGATGAGAGGGATGGAGAGATTTTTGGAGGGAATTTCAGTCTTTTGGGCCTTTGAAACTGAAAGCTGAGCTGCCAGTGATGAAACTAGGTAAAGAACAGAGCCAGGAGAGGTCACCATCGATGGAGTGCAAGGGTGTGCAGGGCTTGGGACTGCTAGAGAGAGAGATGGAGGATAAGGAAATGGAAGGACCTGAAAACCAGGCTTATGGGATTTAAAATCAATTCATTGCCTGATTATCAGTCAGTGTGGAGCAGCAAATAAAAGGTGGAATGGGACTTGGTGTGAGGTTTGTTTGTTTGTTTATATTTTATTTCGAACATGTAAAACAAAAAAAAGATAAAAACAAAACAAAATAACTGTACAATGAAACGAACGATAAACCTATACACAACTCAATGAATAAATCCTCAAAAACAACACAAATTAAATCGTACATGTTCGACAAGGAGCAGGAGGAAGTATACTCTTATTTATTCCTACCCCTCCTACGCTACTCATCAATTAATTCACAAACTTTATCTCATCTACATATATAAATATATATACAGAGTATGGATACAGAGGTTGGACACGCAGAAGGAAATGTGAACTTTGTTGTAATCGTCCTGATATAAACAGATAAACGATTACAGAGCAATTAACACTTATATTGAGGAGGTTAACACTAGCACAATACAGTAAATACAGTTGTGTTGTTTGATATATTAGGTACTTTCACATTGATCAGTGGTTCTACCTTCAGGTTTGCAAAAAGCAAGAATGAAATGCAGCCACAGGATTCTAAATCAGTAGTCTAATGTTCATTTCTAAAGAGAATCAATTCTACTTCGAGTGAGAATCATTAACATTTTGTTATTCATGAAGCTACTGCTGCATTATATATTTTTTAATCCAATTTTCATCTATCCAGGGGTGAAAAGGTTATTCCAAAATCTGAACAGGTAAGAATGGCAATGATGATTATTCTGATTTGTAAACCAGCAATCAAAAATCGGTGTTGAACTCTCTAATTATAAGGTTAATGTTCTCATTTAATCATGATACAATGCCCTTAAAATACATACAAGTTTTAAAAAGTATATATAAACCATACGTACCTTCTCAGTAATAATCTACTATACATTGCCTTGCAATCATTTTTAATTTGAATGGACCAAAATCAGTTAAATGTGAGATTGTTTTTTCAGTCGGTTCACAAAAACTGAGCACATGGCATATTAGCATTTCTAAGTAAATATTAGCAGCAAAATGCCCATTTAACTTTATTATCTATTACAAATCACTGTGCCACACAATAGTACGGCTGCTACTATTAACATTGTTCTTACAGTGTACGGAACTCTGCAGAAATATTGGGATCTCAACTTTGGAATTGCTAAAGTCTTAAAATTTTGTTTCTGTTATGCTTTTTTCCACACAGATAAGAAGCCCAGCAAAACAAGCAATATGACAGTCAGTGTAAGTGCAGCCCTTAATTTTAGCATTAGTAAAGATAAGGCATGTACCATCTGACGGTAAGTAGTTTAGTTTAGAGATACAGCACCGAAACAGGCCCTTCGGCCCACCAAGTCTGCACCAACCACACATTAACACAAGCCTACACACGTTAGGGACAAGTTGCATTTATACCAAGCCAATTAACCTACAAACCTGCACGTCTCTGGCGTGTGGGAGGAAGCCGAAGATCTCGGAGATCACGGGGAGAACGTACAAACTCCGTACAGACAGCACCCGTGGTCGGTATCGATCCCGGGTCTCTGGCGCTGCAAACGTTGAAAGGCAGCAACTCTACCACTGCGCCACTGTGCTGGTGGAAAAATATAACATCTACATTCTCATCTGTCCTAGAGGCATCAACTATGTACATTTAGTAAACCCTGAGTGAACATATACATATACATATACATATACATATACATATACATATACATATACATATACATATACATATACATATACATATACATATACATATACATATACATATACATACACATACACATACACATACACATACACATACACATACACATACACATACACATCTACATATATACACACACACATATACATATACATATACATATACATACACATAAACATACACATACACATACACATACACATACACATACACATATACATATACATATACACATACACACACACACACACACACATATATATATATATATATATATACACACACATATACATACATACACATATACATATACATATACATACACACACACAATTATATATATATATATATATATATATACACATTCATCCATGATTAAATTGTATCTCTGTATGCTTTGTTGTCAACTTCTCCTAGCTAACAATGATCTTTTCTCCATTTTCTTTGATCTCCATCCTCTTTATGTCATTTTCACACCTTACACTTCCTTATCTCTTTGTCTCCCTCTCCCCCGACTGTCAGTCTGAAGAAGGATCTCAACCCAAAACGACACCCATTCCTTCAGTCGAGAGATGCTGCCTGTCCCGCTGAGTTACTGCAGCATTTCTATATACACATCCTGCGGTCTATCAACCTTTCCTCTGCTGTGCAACGATGTTCCGTTGCTCTGATGAAATTATTGTGTCAAGTTCAGGATTTCGATGACCATAGAAATTTCTTAACTTGTCTTTTGGAATATTGTAATCCATTCCAATCCCTTCCAGTAGAGCACTTGCAGGTCAAAGAAACTTCTGTACGCAATGAGAACAGTGCTTTTGGATTGAAAGTGATTCTGATCAGTAGTATAAGAAAATCAACTCCATCCAAGGACCCAAACAGTCTTTCCAGGTGAGACAGAGGTTCACCTGCACCTCCTCCAACCTCATCTATTGCATCCGCTGCTCCAGATGTCAACTTATTTATATCGGCGAAACCAAACGCAGGCTCGGCGATCACTTCGCTCAACACCTGCGCTCGGTCCGCGTTAACCAGTCTGATCTCCCGGTGGCCGAGCACTTCAACTCCCCCTCCCATTCCCAGTCTGACCTTTCTGTCATGGGCCTCCTCCAGTGCCATAGTGAGGCCCACCGCAAATTGGAGGAACAGCACATCATATTTCGCCTGGGCAGCTTGCAGCCCAGTGGTATGAACATCGACTTCTCCAACTTTAGATAGTTCCTCTGTCCCTCTCTTCCCCTCCCCCTTCCCAGTTCTCCCTCTATCTTCCTGTCTCCACCTATATCCCTCCTTTGTCCCGCCCCCCTGACATCAGTCTGAAGAAGGGTCTCGACCCGAAACGTCGCCCATTCCTTCTCTCCTGAGATGCTGCCTGACCTGCTGAGTTACTCCAGCATTTTGTGAATAAATACCTGATCAGTAGTATAATCTATTTATGGAAACACTTGAAGAACATATAGAGGAGAAGAAACACAGGGTGATGATGGGACGCTCAAATGGAATTAAAATGGAATTAAACGTCAAGGTGCCTCTTTCTGTGCTGTACATCCTATCTGTAAAATAAATGTATCATCCAGATGAATGCAGCAAGTATCAGTCAGGATGGTACCAGAAGGGACTCTTAGACTACAACTCTCCATGCACTCTTCCCAAGACTTAACTGTATGCCAGGGATTAATCACCACTCAATTATTGTTATGTCCCTCAGTCAGGTGCCACGTAGAGTTGTAGAGTGTGGAAACAAGAACCTTCGTCAGCCTCGACCCGAAACGTCACCCATTTCCTCTCTTCAGAGAGGCTACCTGTCCGCTGAGTTACTCCAGCTTCTTGTGTCTACCTTTGGTTTTAACCAGCATCTGCAGTTCCTTCCCACACAATCCTCTGCTCCAATTAAAATCAGTGCAATCTTTTTCTGACTTTGACACAGCACCATTTCCAATGGCTGCAACGTTTGGTGCTGAATACTAATGACTTGGAGCGTGTTGGCCAAATCTTCCTTGCCTTGGAAGGAGAAAGGTTCCCTTTGCCACAATAATAACGCTTGCGACAGACCCAATCATTCTCAGGTAGTTCACCTCTTCACGCCACGCGTTTGTTTGCAAATGAAAAAAACATTTGGCAACCACTTTTTCCACTATGGCTGTACTCCATTTACATCAAATGCATTGGATAATGAAAGGCATTGTTATTTTTTACATGACAGTCAAACAGTTTGTGCCTGTAGCCAAAAATAACTCAACCATTGCTGGCTTTCTTACCTTGTCGACATTATTATTCAAGGTTTCAAGGTCAGTTTATTGTCACATGTACCAATTACGGTACAATGAAATTCGAATTACCATACAGCCATACTAAAAAAAAATCAACAAGACACACAACTACATAAAAGTTAACATAAACATCACCACAGTTCCCCACATTCCTCACTGTGATGGAAGGCAATAAAGTCCAATCTACTTCCTCTTTATTCTCCCGTTGTCGGGGCAGTTGAACCGTCCGCAGTCGGGGCGATCGAAGCTCCCGTAGCCGACGATGGAAGCCCCCGCGTCAGGGCGGTCAAAACTACCACGTCGGGACGGTCGAACCTCCTGCGGTTTGGACTTCCCAAAGTTGGCCTCCAGCCAGAGACTGCGAGTTCCGCGATGTTAAAGTCCGCAGGCTCCCGCGGTTGGAGCTCCTGAAGTCGGTCCCCAGCAGAGGCCGCCAACTCCTCGATGTTAGGCCGCAGTGCGGACGGAGATACGATACGGAAAAAAATCGCATCTCCGTTGAGAAAAAGATTCCCCCAACTCCAACCCCCCCCCCCCACCCCCCACATAGAATAAGCTAAAGAACACTAAAACATACATTTAATACATACAAACAAACAACAAAAGAAGGAAGGGACAGGCAGGCTGTTGGCGAGGTGGCCATTGCAGGCCCCACACATGGATATTCTGTCATTTGATACCAGCTTCTTCATCATTTGAATGTTTTAGAAATAAAGTGTATTCATCTTCATGTGTTATTCAGTCAAATATTGATACAAAATTAGATCGTATTTCTGAAACTGCTGCAAAGCAGTTCAGACTAAAGTTTGGACTCAAGATCGATATGTACATGGGAATCTTAGTTTTAGTTTAGAGATACAGCGCGGAAACAGGCCCCTCGGCCCACCGGGTCCGCGCCGCCCAGTGATCCCCGCACATTAACACTATCCTACACCCACTAGGGACAATTTTTACATTTGCCCAGCCAATTAACCCACAAACCTGTACGTCTTTGGAGTGTGGGAGGAAACCGAAGATCTCGGAGAAAACCCACGCAGATCACGGGGAGAACGTACAAACTACGTTCAGACAGCACCCGTAGTCGGGATTGAACCCGGGTCTCCGGCGCTGCATTCGCTGTAAGGCAGCAACTCTACCGCTGCGCCACCGTGACCGCCATCTTACGGGTATGGTGTGAAGAGAAGATAAATGCAAAACAACATTTACATGAAGGTTCAATTTATAATTTTATCCATGTGCTATCATTTCCAAACTGGTTAATAGATATGTATGTCGTAGAGTTATAGCGCTGTACAGCACAGAAATAGGCTTATCAACTTGCTCTGACGAAGGGTCTCCACCTGAAACATCACCTATCCCTTTTCTCCAGAGATGCTGCCTGACCTGTGGAGTGACTCCAGCTTTTTGTGTCTATCTGTCTAATCTTCTCATGTCTACCAAGTTGGCACATTGGGATGGTCCTATTTTCTGGCATTTGGCCCATTGCCGCTTATACATATGTACTAATGTCTTTTTAAAGTCGTCATTGCATCCAGTTCAATAGTTTCCTCTGGCAGCTCATTTCAGATACTGACAACCCTCTGATTGAATAAGTTGCCTCTGAGCTCCCTCTTAAACCTTTCCCCTATCACCTTATGCCCTCTAGTCATAGAATCCTGTCTTTGTCCCGCCCCATCCCCTGACATCAGTCCGAAGAAGGGTCTCGACCTGAAACATCACCCATTCCATTCTCTCCAGAGATGCTGCCTGACCTGCTGAGTTACTCCAGCATTTTGTGTCTACCTGCTTTTCGCACTGCCATGTTTCTGTAATGGCTATAATATCTCAGTCTCTGATTCAAATGCCCTGGATTTATCTGCCTTACCTATGATACCTCCAGTACTGAAAGAAATACCGTTTAAACCACTGGTCTTTCCACTCTCTGCCTGTCCTGTCTGCTAATCCTGTTTTCTTTTTCCCCCAGTCTCTCAGCTACCTCCCTTTACTCCTCTGGGACCCTTGTTCATATCATCTAAGTGAAACCCTCCCTAGTAGCACTAACAAATCTCCCTCCCGGGATGCTGGTTCCCCTCCAGTTCAGGTGCAACCCATCCCTCTCGTGAACTCGTGGAATTCATTCAACTTTTGACAGTGCCCTTTTGTCAATAACACAAATAACTTCAGAGGTATTTGATTACAGGCATTTGTTTGCAACTGGTTAGTGGCTTTAGAAATGAAAGTAAGCTTCGGGTCCAGTGAGTTCATAAAAAGTTAAACCTAAAGATAAAGTACTGAATTTGGCTTTGCCGCCCAATCACCCTTCACCATTTGTTATGTGATGTGTTTAATTGAGATGGAATTAATGATAAAACATTAAGCAATTTAGATCGCATCTGAAACCTATCGATGCACTGTAATGAAGGAAGGACCAGACTTGGAGAAAGACTGACAAAGACTCACAGGTATAAACCAGGATCTATACATTAACCGAAGACAGACACAAAATGCTGGAGTAACTCAGTGGGACAGGCAGCCAGAGAGGCTGGCTCGAAGGGCCAAATGGCCTCCTCCTGCACCTGTTTTCTATGTTTCTATGTAAGTTCTCCGACGAGAATTCCAGCATTTTGTGTCTATCTTCGGTTTAAACTAGCATCTGCAGTTCCTTCCAACATATGTCTTTAACGAGTCTCTATCCTAAGCATTCTCAATGAAAAATTCATATAGTGTAATAACACTCTCAATTCAAGTAATATTTGACTAGGCTTGTATACACTGGAATTTAGAAGGATGAGAGAAGATCTTATCGAAACGTATAAGATTATTAAGGGGTTGGACACGTTAGAGGCAAGAAACATGTTCCCAATGTTGGGGGAGTCCAGAACAAGGGGCCACAGTTTAAGAATAAGGGGTAGGCCATTTAGAACAGAGATGAGGAAAAACTTTTTCAGTCAGAGAGTTGTGAATCTGTGGAATTCTCTGCCTCAGAAGGCAGTGGAGGCCAATTCTCTGAATGCATTCAAGAGAGAGCTAGATAGAGCTCTTAAGGATAGCGGAGTCAGGGGGTATGGGGAGAAGGCAGGAACGGGGTACTGATTGAGAATGATCTCAAAACCCAAAATGGCGGCACTGCCCTAGCAGCTGTTCCACCATGGCGGCGCTGCCCTAGCAGCTGCGGCTTACCTGCGGTCCGTTTGTCTCTGTGTTTTGTTGTTTTTTTGTCTTAATTGTAGATGTGATGTCGTGTTTTTGTGTTTGTGTACTATGTGTGTATGTGGGGGGGAGGGGGGAACTGTAAAATTGTAAATGTGTCCCTTCCGAACGGAGACCCGACCTTTGTTTTCTGGGTGTTGTCTCCGTTCCTGCTGCGGCCTACCATCGGCCCAACTCCTGGAGCTGGCGGCCTCCAGGGCTCTGGTTCGCTGAGCCCGCGGACCGGACTCACCATCAGCGGAGCCGGCCGTCCTTGGAGGCTGCGGGAGTGGCTGCGACTCGCCCTAGGCTCGGGCCGCGTGGATGCCGACATCGGGAGCTCCGGCAGCAGCAGCGTGTTCGCCCGCCCCGGATCGCGGGACTTGGGTCGGCCCGCCGCGGACCTTTCACCGTCCGGCGCGGCCTAGAACGTGGCAACCACAACAGCCTGACCGCGGGAGAAGACGGCAGGGGAAGGGAAAGTACATTCTGGCCTTCCATCACAGTGAGGAGGGGACTGGAGGAGACTCACTGTGATGGATGTTTCTTTTTTTTTGTGTGTTGGTTAGGGTAGTGTAATTTGCTTATTTTATTGCTTTTATTGTTGGACTGTGGGTGACGAAATTTTGTCCAAAAAACTTGTTTTTTGGATGACAAATAGAGATATCTTGAATCTTGAGATCTTGAATCAGCCATGATCACATTGAATGGCGGTGCTGGCTCGAAGGGCTGAATGGCCTCCTCCTGCACGTATTGTCTATTGTCTATTGTCTTTTTTTGTTGTTCTTATTAGAATGTAGTAAATAAGGCTTGACAATTATGAAATAGCACAGCACCCAAAGAAGACAGACTTGTTTCACTGTATGTACTTATGATCACATGAGTAAAGCAACACTTTTTTCAGATATATTGCATTCCACGCCACTTTTTAATCTATATAAATTTGTGATTCTTCATTCTTATAACTGTTTTTTAAAAGGCCACAGTACTTTTTGTTGCTTATAATAGATGAAACGTGCAGCAACTTGAATTACTGCATTTTGTAATTAAGGTTAAGCTATTTAGTCAGACAAGAATACCTTCAAAAGACATCCGAGATGTCCTCGTTCTTTAGGGAACGGGAGTTCTCCTCTTCCATCAAAGATGAGGCCCACACAGAGGTCTCCTCGATATCCTGCAGCTCCGCCCTTCCTCCCCACCCCCCAAGTCACAACATGGCCAGTGTCCCCCCCCAGTCCTTCACCCCATCAGTCGTCACATACAGCACATAATCCTACGACAGTTTCGCCACCATGAGTTACATCTTCCGTCTCTACCCCTTTCCTCTTTCCGCAGAGGCCATTCAACTCCCTGGTCCACTTGTCCCTTCCCACCCAAACCACCCCCTCCCCAGGTACTTTCCCCTGCAACCACAGGAGATGCAACACCTGTCTCTGTACCTCCTCCCTCGACTCTGTCCAGGAACCCTGACAGCCCTTTCAGGTGAGGCAGAGGTTCACTTGCACCTCCTCCAACCTCATTTACTGTATCCGCTGTTCCAGGTGTGCAATCCTACATATCGGCGAGACCAAGCGCAGGCTCGGCGACCGCTTCACTGAACACCTCCGCTCAGTCCGTCTAAACCTACCTGATCTCCCGGTTGCTCAACACTTTAACTCCCCCTCCCATTCCCACATTGACCTTTCTGTCCTGGGCCTCCTCCATTGTCAGAGTGAGGCCCAGCGCAAATTGGAGGAACAGCACCTCACATTTCACTTGGGCAGCTTACACCCCAGTGGTATGAACATTGGTTTCTCTAACTCCAAGTAATCCTTGCTTTCCCTCTCTCTCCGTCCCTCCCCCATCCTAGTTCTCCAACTAGTTCTGCTGTCCTCCTGATCAAATATGCTTCATTGTCACCTTCCCCTCAGCTAACAATGCAGTTTAATGTGGATAAGTGTGAGGTTATCCACTTTGGTGGTAAGAATAGGAAGGCAGATTATTATCTGAATGGTGTCAAGTTAGGAAAAGGGGACGTACAACGTGATCTGGGTGTCCTAGTGCATCAGTCACTGAAAGGAAGCATGCAGGTACAGCAGGCAGTGAAGAAAGCCAATGGAATGTTGGCCTTCATAACAAGAGGAGTTGAGTATAGGAGCAAAGAGGTCCTTCTGCAGTTGTACAGGGCCCTAGTGAGACCACACCTGGAGTACTGTGTGCAGTTTTGGTCTCCAAATTTGAGGAAGGATATTCTTGCTATTGAGGGCGTGCAGCGTAGGTTTACTAGGTTAATTCCCGGAATGGCGGGACTGTCATATGTTGAAAGACTGGAGCGACTAGGCTTGTATACACTGGAATTTAGAAGGATGAGAGGGGATCTTATCGAAACGTATAAAATTATTAAGGGGTTGGACACGTTAGAGGCAGGAAACATGTTCCCAATGTTGGGGGAGTCCAGAACCAGAGGCCACAGTTTAAGAATAAGGGGTAGGCCATTTAGAACAGAGATGAGGAAAAACTTTTTCAGTCAGAGAGTTGTGAATCTGTGGAATTCTCTGCCTCAGAGGGCAGTGGAGGCCAATTCTCTGAATACATTCAAGAGACAGCTAGATAGAGCTCTTAAGGATAGCGGAGTCATGGGGTATGGGGAGAAAGCAGGAACGGGGTACTGATTGAGAATGATCAGCCATGATCACATTGAATGGCTGAAGGGCCGAATGGCCTACTCCTGCACCTATTGTCTATTGTCTATTGAACCGTTTTATATATATATATACATATATATACACATATACACATATACACACACATATATATATACACACACAAATATATACAACCATATACACACACACATATATATATACACACATACATACACACACATACACACACACACACATACACACACATACATCCACATACATACACATACAGACACATACATATACACACACATACACATATACATATACATTTACATTTACATATATATATAGACACACACATATACATATACATACACACACATACATACATACATACATACATACATACATACATACATACATACATACATACATACATACATACATACATACATACATACATACATACATACATACATACATACATACATATATACATACATACATACATACATACATACATGTATGTATAGATGTTCCTGAACCAGGACGTCAGTTTTCAGGCTCCTATATCTTCTTCCCGAGAGCATGATGAAATGAGTGTGTGGCCAAGGTGGTGTGGCTGCCTTTTTGAGGCAGCGACTCCTGAAGATCCCTTCGATGGTGGGGAGGTCAGTACCCATGATGGACTGGGCAGTGTTCACAACTTTCTGCAGTCTTCTTCATCCCTGGGAGTTCAAGTTGCCGACAAGGCCGTGATGCAACCAGTCAATATGCTCTCTACTGTACACCTGTAGAAGCTCAAGAGAATCCTCTATGACCGTCTTCATTGTTAGATAGAGCTCTAGGGTTCAGCAGAATCACGGGGTACGGGGAGAAGGCAGGCAAGGGTTACTGATTGTGGATGATCAGCCATGATCACAATGAATGAACTCCCAGATGTACCTAATGCTTTGTGCACTTGCTTGAACGGGGAGATCACCGATGTGCCTCCTCAATCACCTCTAGTCCCCAATTACATTGTAATCACAGTCACCAAGGCAGATGACAGAAGATCCTTCATGAGAGTGAACCATCGGATGTATTCGGCCCTGATGGTTGCATTCTTAAAACTGTGCAGACCAACTGGCTGGAGATTTTACGCACATCTTTAACCTCTCAAAAATACGGGTGCTCAAGAAGAATGTTCCCAATATTGGGGGAGTCCAGAACCAGGGGCCACAGTCTAAGAATAAAGGGAAGGCCATTTAAAACTGAGGTGAGAAGAAACTTTTTCACCCAGAGAGTTGTGAATTTGTGGAATTCTCTGCCGCAGAGGGCAGTGGAGGCCAATTCACTGGATGAATTTAAAAGAGAGTTAGATAGAGCTCTAGGGGCTAGCGGAATCGTTATGGGGAGAAGGCAGGCACGGGTTACTGATTGTGGATGATCAGCCATGATCACAATGAATGGCGGTGCTGGCTCGATGGGCTAAATGGCCTCCTCCTGCACCTATTTTCCATGTTTCTATTAAGAGTAAGGTGACATGCAACAATGATTACTGACGGGTGGCCATAATGTCTATGGTGATGAAGTGCTTTGAGAGATTGTCTATGACGCACATCATCTTCTACCTTAGCCCACCACTATGATAGATCAATGGGGAATGCAAACTCCCCGGGTCTCCCCTTTGCACTGGACACTAAGTACACTTGCATCAGGCTGTAGTTCATCAACTACTGCTCTATGTTCAGTCATAGGGTCAAAAAATCATTCGGCAAGGAAACAGGCCCTTCAGCCCAACTCATCCACACTGACTAAAGTACCATTTTAGTCCCATTTGCCCACATTTGGCCCATATCCCTCTTTACATTCCTATCCATGTACTTGTCCTGGTGTCTTTTATATAGGGCGGCACAGTGGCGCAGCGGTAGAGTTGCTGCCTTACAGCGAATGCAGCTCCGGAGACTCAGGTTCGATCCTGACTACGGGCGCCGTCTGTACGGAGTTTGTACGTTCTCCCCGTGACCTGCGTGGGTTTTCTCCAAAATCTTCGGTTTCCTCCCACACTCCAAAGACATACAGGTTTGTAGGTTAATTGGCTGGGCAAATGTAAAAATTGTCCCTAGTGGGTGTAGGATAGGTGTTAATGTGCGGGGATCGCTGGGCGGTGCGGACCCGGTGGGCCGAAGGGCCTGTTTCTGCGCTGTATCTCTAAAATCTAAAAAGAAAATGCTACCTGCTTCATCTGACAGCTCATTCAATACAGTCACCGCCCTCTGAGTTTACCACAACTTTCTTTTGTTCACATTAAACCCTGCTCCTCTCACATTAAACCTGTATCCTCAGGTTATTGATTCTCCTACCCTGGGTAAAACAATGTGCATTCACCTTATCTATTGCCCACTTGACTTTATAGACCTCTACCAGATCACACCTCAGCCTCCTGCTTTCCACAGAACATTGTCCTAGCCATCCCAGGCTCAGAGTCTCGAGTCCTGGCTGCACCCTTTGTAAATCTTCTCTACATTCTTTCCAGCTGAATTACATCCATCCTACAGCAGGGCGACCAAAACTGAACACTCTATTCCGAATGCGGCCTCACCAACTCCTATACAACAATAACATATCATCCCAATTTGGAGACTCAATATCCTGACTGATGAAAACCAATATATCAAAAGCCTGCTTTACTGTCCTTTAGATACCACCTATATATCTATATGCCTCGATCTCTTTGCTCTACAACGGAAAATCCTGTCTTCCCAAAATGTAATACCTCACACTTATCTGCATTAAAACTCCATTATCCATACCCCAGCCCACTTGCACAACTGATCAAGATCCTGCTGTAATCTCTGATGGCTGTCTATGATATCACCTATTTTAGAGTACACTACACATTTAATAATCATGCTTTGTACATTCTTATCCAAATCATTGATTTCGATGACAATAGCAATGGGTTCAGCACCAAGACCATATCGAAACGTATAAGATTATTAAGGGGTTGGACACGTTAGAGGCAGGAAACATATTCCCAATGTTGGGGGAGTCCAGAACCAGGGGCCACAGTTTAAGAATAAGGGGTAGGCCATTTAGAACTGAGATGAGGAAAAAAAAATTCAGTCAGAGAGTTGTGAATCTGTGGAATTCTCTGCCTCAGAAGGCAGTGGAGACCAATTCTCTGAATGCATTCAAGAGAGAACTAGATAGAGCTCTTAAGGATAGCGGAGTCAGGGGGGATGGGGAGAAGGCAGGAACGGGGTACTGATTGAGAATGATTGAAAAAGTTTTTCCTCATCTCAGTTCTAAATGGCCTACCCCTTATTCTTAAACTGTGGCCCCTTGTTCTGGACTCCCCCAACATTGGGAACATGTTTCATGCCTCTAACGTGTCTAACCCCTTAATAATCTTATACGTCTCGATAAGATCTCCTCTCATCCTTCTAAATTCCAGTGTATACAAGCCTAGTCGCTCCAGTCTTTCAACATATGACAGTCCCGCCATTCCGGGAATTAACCTAGTAAACCTATGCTGCATGCCCTCAATAGCAAGAATGTTCTTCCTCAAATTTGGAGACTTCCTCTCTTGCCTTCTCTCCTGAGATGCTGCCAGACCTGCTGAGTTACTCCAGCATTTTGTGAAATAAATACCTTCGCTAGGCATAATGATATCATATATTCATATCAAACTCATTACATCTCTCTTGTACAGGTCATTCCTGCCCCAGAAGAGATTTCAATGGTCTAGAAAGCGAAATCCCTGCCCCCTGCACCAATCCCAAAAACCACACATTCATCTCCCCTATCTAGCACATGGCACTGGAAGCAATGCCGAGAACTCTACCCTGGAGGCCCTGCTTTCCAGCCCTTTACCTACCTCCCTGTACTCAGACTGCAGAACCTCCTCCCTCTTCCTGTCTACATCATTTGTGCCAACATGCATGCCAACTGTCAGCTGCTCCCCCTCCCCCTTGAAGATGTTATGCAGCCGCTTTGAGACATGCTGGATTCTAGCACTGGGAAAGCAGCACACTATCCTCGAGACAGCTGGGTGCAGCTGCAGAATCCCCTGTCTGCAACCCTAACCATAGTCTCCCACAACCATGGCTCTGCCTGACATCGGCCTTCAAAAGGACTTGGATATCCCTGTGTGACATCCCTGTGTGGTACCTCAGCTGCATGGAGGCAGAAAGGAAAGCTCTTCAGTGTGTAGTCCATAGAGCTCAGAGGACCATCGGAACACAGCTACCAGCCTTGGAGGGCATCTCCAACACACGATACCTCAGAAAAGTCACCAGCATCCACAAAGACTCTTCACACCCCTGCAACAGTCTGTTCGAACTCCTTCCATCGGGCAGATGATACAAGGCCTTCTACGCCCGCACCTCCAGACTCAGGAACAGCTTCATCCCCAGGGCCATAGCTGCTATGAACCGGTCCTGCTGAGCCGGATGGCCACATCGCACAGTGAACCGGCACAGATCTACTTGCACTATATTCTGCCTTAAAACTGTTACAATCTGTTTCGTTGGGTTGTTGTTGTTTAAATTAATACTGACTAGCTAATTAATTTATTGCATCGTATGGGAGGCGCATTCCCAATCTCGTTGTACCCCTGTACAATGACAATAAAGATATATTGTATTGTATTGTAGGTTGGGAAAGTGTGCAGAGAAGTAGCAGATGCAATATGGTGTAGCAAAGTGTGGGGCCATGCATTTTGGTAATAGATATAAAGACGTAGACTATTTTCTAAATGGGGAGAGAATTCAGAATTCGGAGGTGCAAAGGGACTTGGGAGTGCTGGTGCAGGATTCCCAAAAAGTTAATCTGCAAGTCGTATCGGAGGTAAAGGAAGCAAATTCAATGTTAGCGTTTATTTCAAGAGGGCTTGTGTACAAAAACAGGTATGTAATGCTGAGGCTCTATAAGGCGCTGGTCAGGCCACATTTGGAATATTGTGAGCAATTTTGGGCCCTATATCTGAGGAAGGACGTGCTGGCTCTGGAGAGGGTCCAGAGGTGGTTTACAAGAATGATCCCAGGAATGAGTAGGTTAACCTATGATGCGCGTTTGTCGGCACTGGGCCTGTACTCGCTGGAGTTTAGAAGAATGAGGGGGGACCTCGTTGAAGCGTACAGAATAGTGAAAGGCTTGGATAGAGTGGATGTGGAGAGGATGTTTCCACTAGTGGGAGAGTCTAGGACTAGAGGTCACAGCCTCAGAATTAAAGAACGTTCTTTTAGGAAGGAGATGAGGAGGAATTTCTTTAGTCAGAGGGTGGTGAATCTGTGGAATTATTTGCCACAGAAGGCTGTGGAGGCCAAGTCAGTAGATATACACCGATCAGCCAAAACATTATGACCACTGACAGGCGAAGTGAATAACATTGATTATCATGTTACAATGGCACCTGTCAAGGGGTGGGATATATTAGGCAGCAAGTGAACAGTCAGTTCTTGAAGTGACGTGTTGGATGCAGGAGAAATGGGCAGGAGTAAAGACCTGAGCAACTTTGACAAGGGCCAAATTGTTATGGCCAGACGACTGGGTCAGCGCATCTCTGAAACGGCAAGGCTTGCGGGGTGCTCCCGGTCAGCAGTGGTGAGTACCTACCGACAGTGGTCCGAGGAGGGACAAACCACAAACCGGCGACAGACAGGGTGTTGGGCGCCCAAGGCCCATCGATGCGCGAGGAGGAATGTGTCACAATACACAGTGCATCGCACCCTGCTGCGTATGGGGCTGCACACGGAGGACCAACAGCATATTAGGCAGGTGGTCATAATGTTTTGGCTCATCAGGTCATAATGTTTTGGCTGATCGGTGTATTTAAGGCAGTGATAGACAGATTCTTGATTAGTACAGGTGTCAGAGGTTATGGGGAAAAGGCTGGAGAATGGGGTTGGGAGGGAGAGATAGATCAGCCTCGATTAAATGGCGGAGTAGACTTACATAGATACTTAGATAATAGATGCAGGAGGAGGCCATTTGGCGTCAAGCCAGCGCTGCTATTCAATATGATCATGGCTGATCATCCATAATCAGTAACCCGTGCCTGCCTTCTCCCCATATCCCTTGATTCCTCTAGCCCCTAGAGCTCTATCTAACTCTCTTTTGGATGCATCCAGTGAATTGGCCTCCACTGCCTTCTGAGGCAGAGAATTCCATAAATTCACAACTCTCTGTGTGAAAAAGTTTTTCCTCATCTCAGTTCTAAATGGCCTACCCCTTATTCTTAAACTGTGGCCCCTGGGAACATTTTTCCTGCATCTACCTTGTCCAAACCTTTAATAATTTTATATGTTTCTATACGATCCTCTCTCATCCTTATAAATTCCAGTGAATGCAAGCCCAGTCGACCCATTCTTTCATCATATGACAGTCCCACCATCCCGGGAATTAACCTGGTGAACCTACACTGCACTCCCTCAATAGCAAGTATGTCCTTCCTCAAATTAGGGGCCAAAGAGCCTAATTCTGCTCCTATCACTTATGACCTTATGAACTTCCCTGCTGAGCCTTATAGACAATAGACAATAGACAATAGGTGCAGGAGGAGGCCATTCGACCCTTCGAGCCAGCACCGCCATTCAATGTGATCATGGCTGATCATTCTCAATCACTACCCCATTCCTGCCTTCTCCCCATACCCCCTGACTCCGCTATCCTTAAGAGCTCTATCTAGCTCTCTCTTGAATGCATTCAGAGAATTGGCCTCCACTGCCTTGGCGCCAGGGTTGGTGTCACATCCCTGCCTGCTACTGCTGCTGCTCAACCTTGATGTGTTTTCCTCACCAACAGCACCCAAGAGGGTGTACCTGTTTTCAAGAGGTATGGTCACTGGGGGCACCTCCAATCCATGTCTAATTCCCTTCCTCGTGGTCACCCACCTACTCTCTTCCTGGATCCTCAGTGTGACAATCTCTTAATATGTCCTGTCCAAGAAGCTTTCATTTTCCCAGATGTTCCTGAGATCATCCAGCTGCTGCTCCAGTTCTGACACGCTGACTTTAAGGAACTGCACCTGGACACAGTTCCCACAGGTGTAGTGGTCAGAGGCACCAGCAGTGTCCCTGGCTTCCCACATCCTGCAGGAGGAACATTGCACCAACTTACCTGCCATCACCACTGCAACTAAACCAATAATTAAATAACGAGACTCACACAAACGAGCAGACTGAACCTTATCCTCCTCTTTCCCTCAGATAGCCTCCTTGCCAAAGACACTTGACCTCTCCACTGCACTTAGACCCGCACGCCACCTCTCTCCCAACATGGCCACTCGCAATAGGCTGCTCCACCATACCTTGCCTTATTTCTATTTATGACTCAATTAGCCAATTTGATGCTGCAATCAGTCCAATGGTTAACTGTAAATTGCCTTGTTACCTTAAATTACCTTTAAATGGTCCTGCCTCTTGCATTCACGGTGGTGCAGCGGTAGAGTTGCTGCCTTGCAGCGCCAGAGACCCGGGTTCAATCCCCACTACGGGTGCTGTCTGTACAGAGTTTGTACGTTCTCCCCGTAACCTCGTGGGTTTTCTCCGAGAGCTTCGGTTTCCTCCCACACTCCATTGACGTACAGGTATGTAGGTAAATTGGCTTCATAAATGTAAAAATTGTCCGCGGCGTTGTGTTAATGTGCGGGGATCGCTGGGCGGCGCGGACCCGGTGGGCCGACAGGCCTGTTTCCGCGTTGTATCTCTAAACTAAACTGTAGATTAGTGTAATGGTGTCACTCATGTTATGCGTTATGCTCGTGTAGTTACGCCCCATTATCTTTTGAGTGACCACTGTTTGCGAGATTGGGGTTAGTGTAAGTGGAACGTGCAGGCGTGAGGTCGTGCTTGCTATGTAGTTGATAAAGTCTTTGAATCGTTATCCAGGTGTAAGGCTTCTGTTATTATACGGTCTCCACAACATGGTGTCAGACGTGTACGGACTTACTCCAAATGGAGGCGTGGGTTGGAATCCCACTTCTGACACCATGTTGTGCTGACCGTATAATAACAGAAGCCTTACACCTGGATGACGATCCAAAGACTTTATTAACTACATGGCAAGCACGACCTGACGCCTGCACGTTCCACTTACATAAACTAAACTAAGATTCACTGCCTTGGCAAATCGCACTCTGTTCAACTCTGTTCTTCTTGTGTTCTCCTAACAACTTGCTTTCTCACACATCTTTGCATCAATAGCAAATTTGGTGGCATGTAGTCTGTCCCTAATTCCAAGATATTACCATAGTTTATCAGTAGTTGAGGACCCCCCTAGTGATCCTTGTGGCACCTCAGTGATTACAGCTTGCCAAACTGCCAAACACAAACTGAAGACAGGCACAAAGGGCTGGAGTTACTCAGCGGGTCAGGCAACATATCTGGAGAAATGAAATAGGTGAGGTTTTAGGTCATGACCCTTCTTCGGACTGAGGTTCAGGGGAATGGGAAATGAGATATAGAGACCGTACTTGGGAGAAACGAATGGAAGGTATACAAAAAGCAACGATAATCAAGAAAATGTGGGGCACACGATAGGCCATTGGTGGCTGTGGGATAGGTGACAACGAGTATACATAGAAACATAGAAACATAGCAAATAGGTGCAGGAGGAGGCCATTCGGCCCTTCAAGTCAGCACCGCCATTCATTGTGATCATGGCTGATCATTCTCAATCAGTAACCCGTGCCTGCCTTCTCCCCATATCCCTTGATTCCACTAGCCCCTAGAGCTCTATCTAACTCTCTCTTAAATTCATCCAGTGATTTGGCCTCCACTGCCCTCTGTGGCAGAGAATTCCACGAATTCACAACTCTCTGGGTGAAAAAGTTCCTTCTCACCTCAGTTTTAAATGGGCTCCCCCTTATTCTAGGACTGTGGCCCCTGGTTCGGGACTCGCCTAACATTGGGAACATTTTTCCTGCATCTAGCTTGTCCAGTCCTTCTGTAATTTTATATGTCTCTATAAGATCCCCTCTCATCCTTCTAAACTCCAAAACGAAATACTGCAACAAAATACTGGGAGAGCAATTACAATACACAATAGACAATAGGTGCAGGAGGAGGCCATTCGGCCCTTCGAGCCAGCACCGCCATTCAATGTGATCATGGCTGATCATTCTCAATCAGTACCCCGTTCCTGCCTTCTCCCCATACCCCCTGACTCCGCTATCCTTAAGAGCTCTATCTAGCTCTCTCTTGAATGCATTCAGGGAATACAGACAGAGGAACTCAACAGGATGACAGTGAAACTAGTATGGCGACTAGGGGAAGGGAGGGACGGAGAGAGAGGGGATGCTTGATGTTACTTGAAGTGTTACTTGAAGATAGAGAAATCAATAGTGATACTGCTGGGTTGTAAGCTGCTCAAGCGAAACATGAGGTGCTGTTCCTCCAATTTACATTTGGCCTCACGCTGACAATGGAGAAGGCCCAGGACAGAAAGGTCAGTGTGGGAATGGGAGGGGGAGTTAAAGTGTTTGGCAACTGGGAGATCACATCGGCCGATGCGGACTGAGTGAAGAACAGAAGCTGAATCATAGTTTTGTGGAATTTTGCAGTGCCGAAACAGGCCTATTGATCCACGTTATCTATGCTGAGCAAGATGCTTATTGATGTTGATCCCCTTTATCTGCATTACTCCGTGTCCATCTCAACGTTTCCTACCTATATCTCTCTCCGCATGTTCTTTAAACGTTGCATCTGTACCCAGCTCGGCCAAAGATAGACACAAAATACTGGAGTATCTCAGCGGGACAGGCAGCATCTCTGGAGAGAAGGAATGGGTGACATTTTGGGTCGAGACCCTTCTTCAGACCCACCTCTGCCACCTCGTCTAGCAACACATTCCACGTGCCAACACCCTCTGTATGAAAAATGTACCCCCCACCATCTCTTATAAATTTCCCCCCTTTCACCTTAAATCAATCAATGATTATCTGCCTATCTATGTCCTTCATAATTTTATAAACCTCCGTAAGATCACCCCTCAACTTCCTTCAATCCAGTCAAAAGAGTCTCTGCCTATTCATTTGCAGACGAGATGGCAGACAAGTTGAAACGGTACTTTGGATCTGTCTTCACTAAGGAGAATACAAACAATCTCCCAGATGTTCTAGTGGCCAGAGATCCTAGGGTGACAGAGGAACTGGAGGAAATCCACATTAGGCAGGAAAAAGTTTAGGGTAGACTGATGCGACTCAAGGCTGACAAATCCCCAGGGCCTGATGATCTGTATCCCAGGGTGCTTAAGGAGGTGGCTCTAGAAATTGTGGACGCATTAGTGATTATTTTCCAATGTTCTATAGATTCCGGGTCAGTTCCTGTGGATCGGAGGGTGGCTAATGTTATCCCACTTTTCAAGAAAGGAGGGAGAGAGAAAACGGGAAATTATAGACCATTTAGTCTGACATCAGTGGTGGGGAAGATGCTGGAGTCAATTATAAAAGACGAAATTGCGGAGCATTTGGATAGCAGTAACAGGATCGTTCCGAGTCAGCATGGATTTACGAAGGGGAAATCATGCTTGACTAATCTACTGGAATTTTTTGAGGATGTAACTAGGAACATTGACAGGGGAGAGCCGGT
Organism: Rhinoraja longicauda; assembly: GCF_053455715.1. NCBI lineage: Eukaryota > Metazoa > Chordata > Chondrichthyes > Rajiformes > Arhynchobatidae > Rhinoraja > Rhinoraja longicauda. The sequence goes on along the minus strand of NC_135965.1, from coordinate 3,540,198 downwards.
GGATGTGGTGTACCTCGACTTTCAGAAAGCCTTCGACAAGGTCCCACATAGGAGATTGGTGGGCAAAATTAGAGCACATGGTATTGGAGGTAGGGTACTGACATGGATAGAAAGTTGGGTTGACAGACAGAAAGCAAAGAGTGGGGATATATGGGTTCCTTTCAGAATGGCAGGCAGTGACTAGTGGGGTACCGCAAGGCTCGGTGTCAGGACCGCAGCTATTTACAATATACATCAATGACTTGGATGAAGGGATTAAAAGTACCATTAGCAAATTTGCAGATGATACAAAGCTGGGTGGCAGTGTGAACTGTGAGGAAGATGCTATGAGGTTGCAGGGTGACTTGGACAGGTTGTGTGAGTGGGCGGATGCTTGGCAGATGCAGTTTAATGTGGATAAGTGTGAGGTTATTCACTTTGGTGGTAAGAATATGAAGGCAGATTATTATCTGAATGGTGTCAAGTTAGGAAAAGTGGACGTACAACGTGATCTGGGTGTCCTAGTGCATCAGTCACTGAAAGGAAGCATGCAGGTACAGCAGGCTAGTGAAGAAAGCCAATGGAATGTTGGCCTTCATAACAAGAGGAGTTGAGTATAGGAGCAAAGAGGTCCTTCTGCAGTTGTACAGGGCCCTAGTGAGACTGCACCTGGAGTACTGTGTGCAGTTTTGGTCTCCAAATTTGAGGAAGGATATTCTTGCTATTGAGGGCGTGCAGCGTAGGTTTACTAGGTTAATTCCCGGAATGGCGGGACTGTCAAATGTTGAAAGACTGCAGCGACTAGGCTTGTATACACTGGAATTTAGAAGGATGAGAATTTAGAAGGATGAGAAACGTATAAGATTATTAAGGGGTTGGACACATTAGAGGCAGGAAACATGTTCCCAATGTTGGGGGAGTCCAGAACCAGGGGCCACAGTTTAAGAATAAGGGGTAGGCCATTTAGAACAGAGATGAGGAAAAACCTTTTCAGTCAGAGAGTTGTGAATCTGTGGAATTCTCTGCATCAGAAGGCAGTGGAGGCCAATTCTCTGAATACATTCAAGAGAGAGCTAGATAGAGCTCTTAAGGATAGCGGAGTCAGGGGGTATGGGGAGAAGGCAGGAACGGGGTACTGATTGAGAATGATCAGCCATGATCACATTGAATGGCGGTGCTGGCTCGAAGGGCCGAATGGCCTCCTCCTGCACCTATTGTCTATTGTCTATTGTCTATTTGCACCACATAACTCAAACTCTCTAGTCGAGGCAACATTCCTATGAAGATTTTCTGCATCCTTTCTAGCTGTCTAGAGTAAAGAGGTCCTTCTGCAGTTGTATAGGGCTCTGGTGAGACCACATCTGGAGTGTTGTGTGCAGTTTTGGTCTCCTAATTTGTGGAAGGACATCCTTGCTATTGAGGGCGTGCAGCGTAGGTTCACAAGGTTAATCCCCGGGATGGCGGGACTGTCATATGAGGAAAGACTGGGCTTGTATACACTGGAGTTTAGAAGGATGAGAGCGGATATTTCGAAACATATAAAATCATAAAAGGACTGGACAAGCTAGATGCAGGATGAAATGTTCCAAATGTTGGGTGAGTCCAGAACCAGGGGCCACACAGTCTAAGAATAAAGGTGAGGCCATTTAAAACTGAAGTGAGAAGAAACTTTTTCACCCGGAGAGTTGTGAATTTGTGGAATTCTCTGCCACTGAAGTCAGTGGAGGCAAATTCACTGGATAAATTGAAAAGAGCTCTAGGGGATAGTGGAATCAAGGGGTATGGGGGGAAGGCAGGCACGGGTTACTGATTGTGGATGATCAGCCATGATCACAATGAATGGAGGTGCTGGCTTGAAGGGCCAAATGGCCTCCTCCTGCAACTATTTTCTACGTTTCTATGTTTCCATGTTAATCACAAAGCATCGCAAATGGAATTGCTAACAATACGCCAAGTGCAGCAGAACCAAGATTTGCAGGAATATTATCATACTATCCGCTTGCTTCACCATTCTGTCTACATGGTACCACTTTTAGGGAACAATGTATTTGTGCCTCAATGTCTTGCTGTTCAATAACACTCTGAATTCTCTATTACCTGAATGGTGGCCGATTAGCAAAAGGGTTGATGCAACGAGACCTGGGTGTCGTGGTACACCAGTCATTGAAAGTAGGCATGCAGGTGCAGCAGGCAGCGAATGGTATGTTGGCATTCATAGCAAGGGGATTTAAGTATAGGAGCAGGGAGGTTCTTCTGCAGTTGTACAGGGCATTGGTGAGACCACACCTGGAGTATTGCGTACAGTTTTGGTCTCCTAATCTGAGGAAAGACATTCTTGCCATAGAGGGAGTACAGAGAAGGTTCACCAGATTGATTCCTGGGATGGCAGGACTTTCATATGATGAAAGACTGGATAGACTCGGCTTGTACTCGCTGGAATTTAGAAGATTGAGAGGGGATCTTATAGAAACTTACAAAATTCTTAAGGGGTTGGACAGGCTAGATGCAGGAAGATTGTTCCCGATGTTGTTGGGGAAGTCCAGAACAAGGGGTCACAGTTTAAGGATAAGGGGGAAGTCTTTTAGGACCGAGATGAGAAAGTTTTTTTTCACACAGAGAGTGGTGAATCTGTGGAATTCTCTGCCACAGAAGGTAGTTGAGGCCAGTTCATTGGCTATATTTAAGAGGGAGTTAGATGTGGTCCTTGTGGCTAAAGGGATCAGGGAGTATGGAGAGAAGGCAGGTACAGGATACTGAGTTGGATGATCAGCCATGATCATATTGAATGGCGGTGCAGGCTAGAAGGGCCGAATGGCTTATTCCTGCACCTATTTTCTATGTTTCTATGTTTCTACTCCCCCCAGGCTCTGTCATACATTGTGTATGTCCTGGCTTGGTTTACCTTCCTAAAATGAATCACTTCACACTTGTCTAAGTAGAATTTAATAAGCCATTCCCTTGCCCACTTTCCAAGTTGGCCGAGATCATTTTGCAACCTTAGACAACCTTGTTCACGGTCCACTATAGCACCAATTTTGGTGTGAATTGTAAAATGACCACTCATGCCACCTACGTTCTCTTTGGCACAGTGGTGCAGCGGCAGAGTTGCTGTGTTAATGGCCTGTCCCACTTGGGCGATTTTTTAGGTGACTGCCATAGTTGTAGCAGGTCGCCGAAAAACCGGCAACTGGACCCCCCTACGACAATGTCTACGACAAGCTACAACAACCTACCACCTAGTCGACGCCAAGCTACGGCAAGCTACCGACAACCGGCGACCCAATCGTCGTGAGTAGGACGTCCACCTACGACCGCACCTACGACAACCTACGACGACATCTAAGACAACCAACCACCACAGAGGCAACAACCTACAACAACTGAAGTCAACCTACGTCCACCCGGGACAAGCTTCGACCCTGAAGACTGAAGACAACTGAAGGCAATTCACGTTTCACCAAGTTTCCCTATAAAACTTTTGGATTCATTTATCCCAACTTCCACAGTTACCCATCTAACTTTCTGAAATAACCCCAGTTCCTCAGAAATCTCCTCAATATTTTGTAGTTCTTTGTAATAAAAACATTTTTTTTTCTAAGGATTTGTCATGAAACAAAAGTCAGTGCCTCAGATGTCATAGAATTAAGCACAGAAGCAGGCCCTTAGGTAGTGTTGCCAACTGTTTCATTCCCAAATAAGGGACAAGGTGACGTCACCGCCCCGCGCCCCACGCCCCACGCCCCACGTGACCTCACCCAGCCAGCGGCCACGTGCTCCTGTTCTATCAATGGCGGCCGCCCAGGCCAGGAGGCGGGTTGCTAGGCAATCTCGGTTAGGAGATTACACTGTCTGGGCCTTCACTGTCCGGGCCTACAGTGTCTGGGCCTACAGCATCTGCGCCTACAGTGCCCCCCGGGCCTAATACAGGACAAGGGCAGTCCCATACGGGACAAACCAATTTAGCCCAAAATACAGAATGTCCCAGCTAATACGGGTCAGTTGGCAACCCTACTCTTAGGTACCACTGGTTTGGGCAAACACTGTGGCGTAGCGGGTAGAGCTGGTAACGCACAGTGCCAAGAGACCGCAGGTACCATAATTCCTCGATACATGGGACAGTAATATACCAATACTAATAAGTGAGATATACTGGAAGCTATCTTCTTCTTTCATCAGATATGGGGAAAGTATCACTGATACAGCTCTCCAGCAGTAGGTTGCAATTGAAGCTTCAAAGGTAAACCTGCGTCTTTAGACATCAAAGGTGAATGAAACTACAAAAGTTTAAAGCATCATGTTCTGGTTGATACTAAATCTGGAATGTTGTTTGCCACCATTTGTTTGGTGAGGTTTTGCCTTTCATAACTCACCACTGCATTTGGTTGTCGAGACTGTTACTGAGTTGCTAAGGGAGACTAAAACAAAAGGGACTTGATTTTGCTCGTGTGATACATTTGGAGCTGAGTCATGTCCTGCCTTTGTATAAAGAAAATCTATGACTCTCAGTATGTTGATCTATTTGCCTGAAAGTATAATTCATTTTCTCAGTGTTATTTTAAACCACAAGGAAGGTTGGCTGCAAAGATGTTTTGCAACATTTCTTGGAGCCAAGGTAATGAGTCATTTTAGATGGACAAAGCCTTTAGCTGAACTAATATCTGCCTTTTTGGTGGCCCTCGGACTATCCTTGATCGGACTTTACTGGCTTCACCTTGCACTAAACATTATTCCCTTCTCATGTATCTATCTGTACACTGTAAATGGCTCGATTGTAATAATATATTGTCTTTCTGGTGACTGGATAGTACGCAACAAAAGCTTTTCACTGTACCTCAGTACACGTGACAATAAACTACACTGAACTGAACTGTAGTTATATGAGGTCTTATAGTGATTTTAAAAAATTCAAAGAACCTAATAGGCCTTCACACAGTTTGATAGTTTGTTACGTTATTTAAAATGACTATTAAAAGATTAATTTTCTTTCTCTTAGTTTCTTCATAGAAACACCCACCACTAAAGCATCACTTGCTTTCGTGGACGAGGTTGGAGAAAGTGAAGTTATGAAAATGCTGAAAATAAAGTGTCCCGAAATTAATACAAATAACTGACGAAGAAGCTTGCAATGCATAAATTGGCAACGGATGATCAATCATCCTTGTAAACTCTCCTAGTAACTGATAATTGGTTGATCAAATTGCTCCTTGGAAATCTGAGCAGAAGACTCCGATTTCTGAGAAACCACCTACAGCCATGGTACAAGTGTACACTTGGTCTGCTTGGCAAAGTGTGGAGTCAGTGACAGCTAATGTGGTTCTGGTGCCCTTGATTCATTACTCCTTTCAAAAACATATTACGTTCATTAAATGAAAACATTAATATTTACACTAGACCAAGTTGGGCCCTAACCTCTCCTGCATTGGTGCAGCACCCTGTCCTCCCCCCCCCTACTCTCTCCTCAACCCCCCCCCCCCCGCTCCCCTCTCCCCCACTCTCCCCTTCCCCCCTCCCTCCCTCCTCCCCTCCTTTTAAACTTAAAAATGTGAATAACTTTCAAAATATAACCGATCTCAATAAAACTACTTGCATTATCACTAATGCGGTCACTAATGCGGTCACTAATGCGGTCTAAAATTGTCGCGCGATCGTGTACCGTTTTGGCAGAAGTTCAGTCACAAACAAGATAACAAACGAGAGTTTTAGTATATAGATGTACAAAATCAGAAATCGCATTCTTGTCATTTGCAGCATTAATCATATAGGCCTTCTTCCATTTTAGATAAATGGCTTGTAAATGGAGCAGTTTATCAATTAGAGTTATACAGCATGAAATCAGGCCCTTCGGCCCAACTTGCTCACACTGGCATTTGTCATTTGTTTTTAATTAGGTCATGGCATACCTCAACTCCATTCACCTGGCCTAGCTTCACAGGACAGCACGGTGGCGCAGCGGTAGAGTTGCTACCTTACAGTACCAGAGACCCAGATTCGATCTGACTACGGGTGCTGTCTGTGTGGAGTTTGTACGTCATCCCTGTGTGGGAGGAAACCGGAGCACCCGGAGAAAACCCATGCGGTCACAGGGAGAACGTACAAACTCCACACAGACAGCACCCGCAGTCAGATCGAATCTGGCTCCTAGGACAATAGACAATAGACAATAGGTGCAGGAGGAGGCCATTCGGCCCTTCGAGCCAGCACCGCCATTCAATGTGATCATGGCTGATCATTCTCAATCAGTACCCCGTTCCTGCCTTCTCCGCATACCCCCTGACTCCACTATCCTTAAGAGCTCTATCTAGCTCTCTCTTGAATGCATTCAGAGAATTGGCCTCCACTGCCTTCTGAGGCAGAGAATTCCACAGATTCACAACTCTCTGACTGAAAAAGTTTTTCCTCATCTCAGTTCTAAATGGCCTACCCCTTATTCTTAAACTGTGGCCCCTGGTTCTGGACTCCCCCAACATTGGGAACATGTTTCCTGCCTCTAACGTTTCCTGCTTCAGGTTTGCAGGTCAGTTGGCTTCAGTAGAATTGTAAAACTGTCTGGTGTGAAGGATCATGTCAGTGTTCAGGGTGACCGTTGGTCAGCACTGACTCGGTGGGCCGAAGGGCCTATTTCCATGCTGCATCTCTATCTCTAAAGTTTACATCACTTCTTGCTCTTACCTGAGACAAGGGAGATTTTACACTGACGCCCTTTTGTCATTGGGCTGGATTGAGCTGGATCTGCCCCTCTGCTAGGATTCCCCATGAAGACCTTTTCCTGATGTCTATGGAAGAAAGAATTCCACATCCAAGGTGGAACAGACTCTGGGCGGTGAGACGGACTCGAGCATCAGATCCCGGGGCATTTTAATAGTTCTTCAAATGATTCAACAAGCAAAGACCTTGAAAAATGATTCAGATTTATCAAAACTATATTTTAAACTTATAAATTCCATAAAGAACTAACAACTGATTGAAAATTGTAAATTTACAAAATTTTCTACCTGTATCTATTATTTTATCACAAGGTAGGAGACCACATTCCAATAAGGGGCAGCGCGGTGGCGCAGTGGTAGAGTTGCTGATTTACAGCGAATGCAGCGCCGGAGACCCAGGTTCGATCCCGACTACGGGTGCTGTCTGTACGGAGTTTGTACGTTCTCCCCGTGACCTACGTGTGTTTTCTCCGAGATAGAAATATAGAAAATATGTGCAGGAGGGGGCCATTTGGGCCTTCGAGCCAGCACCGCCATTCATTGTGATCATGGCTGATCATCCACAATCAGTAACCTGTGACTGCCTTCTCCCCATATCCCTTGATTCCACTAGACCCGAGAGCTCTATCTAACTCTCGGATCTTCGGTTTCCTCCCACACTCCAAGGACATACAGGTTTGTAGGTTAATAGGCTTGGTGTAAATGTAAATTGTCCCTAGTGGGTGTAGGATAGTGTTAATGTGCAGGGATCGCTGGTCGGCGCGGACCCGGTGGTCTGAAGGGCCTGTTTCCGCGCTGTATCTCTAAACTAAAACTTGCTGTTCAGAAGGTGGACCTCCCGGGTACAAAGCTGAGGGGCCAGATGTGAAGTGCATGTGGCCTCTCTCTGTCTTTTCAGTTGCTCTAATGGTGAGTTCAAGCATGGGCAGAGAGGTGTTTCTCCGAGAGTGTGGTGTGGATGTTTTGTGCTGAGGCCTAAAGGGTGAAGAGACTAGATTTCTTGTGGGATTATTCAATCAGCTAGATTCGGCCAGTTGACACCCAACATATTCTTTGTTGGTGATGTTACCAGATTTTCCAGGCTTTATCACATTAGAATTAAATTCAGCTTCTCCTTTTCATGTTCTCCGTTTAGTTCCTGTCCGTGGTATTATCATGGTGAATCAGGACTCTTACTCCTTTGCCTGTCCTAGTCTTTCATTTATGGACTTCTCATAACTATCCCTTGCGGGATGGAGGGACTGTCGAATGTTGAAAGAATGGAGCGACTGGGCTTGTGTACACTGGAATTTAGAAGGATGAGAGGGGATCTTATTGGAACAAAAAAGATTATTAAGGGATTGGACACGCTGGAGGCAGGAAACATGTTCCCAATGTTGGGGGAGTCCTGAACCAGGGGCCATAGTTTAAGAATAAGGGCGGCACGGTAGCGCAGCGGTAGAGTTGCTGCTTTACAGCGAATGCAGCGCCGGAGACTCAGGTTCGATCCTGACTACGGGTGCTGCACTGTAAGGAGTTTGTACGTTCTCCCCGTGACCTGCGTGGGTTTTCTCCGAGATCTTCGGTTTCCTCCCACACTCCAAAGACGTACAGGTATGTAGGTTAATTGGCTGGGTAAATGTAAAAATTGTCCCTAGTGGGTGTAGGATAGTGTTAATGTGCGGGGATCGCTGGGCGGCACGGACGGTGGGCCGAAAAGGCCTGTTTCCGGCTGTATATATATGATATGATATGATAATAAGGGGTAGGCCATTTAGAATGGAGATGAGGAAAATCTTTTTCACCCAGAGAGTTGTGAATCTGTGGAATTCTCTGCCTCATAAAACAGTGGAGGCCAATTCTCTGGATGCTTTCAAGAGAGAGTTAGATAGAGCTCTTAAAGATAGCGGAGTCAAGGGATATAGGGAGAAGGCAGGAACAGGGTACTGATTGTGGATGATCAGCCATGAATACAGTGAATGGCGGTGCTGGCTTGAAGGGCCGAATGGCCTACTCCTGCACCTATTATCTATTGTCTATTGTTTATTCTCTATTTACTTCTGAATGATTAAGCAGACAAACTATTCAACGTTCAAATTAAAAAGTAATCTCTGTAGGAGTCTAACTCCTCATTAAAACTCTTTAATAGGTAGAAAGAAAGAACTGCAGATGCTGGTTAATACACAAAGGGACATAAAGTGCTGGAGTAACTCAGCGGGTCAGGCAGCATCTCTGAAGAACATGGATACGTGATGTTTCGTGTCAAGACCCTTTTTTGGACAGGTTCTGTCAGTGTATTGTAGTGAAATAATTCTTGAACAAAGTATCAGTGAAAGATTTTTTAATTTTAGTCTTGTGTTGAAAATAGCTTTGAGATGGTTTTTGGTTGGATACCAAAGGCAGAATCAGGCCATCTCTGCTTGGCCCCTGCTGTTTGTGCATGTGTACACTGTGATGCAGTAACATGTAGCTGCTTGATCTGCTGTGACAGAAACAACTGCACTAATGAACTCAGTATTTATACTCAGTAGCCCCTCCACCTTGCTCTCTCATACCCACACATACACACGCACAGCACGCACAGCACTCATTACCACACTAGCCACTCCACACAGCACAACAACACCCACCCCGAACTTAAACAGAACACCCCAACTCACAAATATATCACCCATATAGGGGTTGCCAACTTCCTCACTCCCAAATAAGGGACAAGGTGACGTCACCGCCCCGCGCCCCACGTGACCTCACCCAGCCACCAGCCACATGCTCCCGCTCCACCAATGGCGGCCGCCTGGGCCGGCAGGCGGGTTGCTATGCAACCTCTGTTAGGTGGCCCCTGGGCCTTCACTGTCCGGGCCTGCAGTGTCCGGGCCTGCAGTGTCCGGGCCTGCAGTGTCCGGGCCTGCAGTGTCCGGGCCTGCACTGTCCGGGCCTGCACTGTCCGGGCCTGCAGTGTCCGGGCCTACAGAGCCCCCTGGGCCTAATACGGGACAAACCAATTTAGCCCAAACTACGGGATGTCCCGGCTAATACAGGACAGTTGGCAACCCTATGTACAACCACAGCACGCACAGCACGCACAGCACTCATCACACCAGCCACTCCGCACAGTACAACAACACCCACCGCGCACTTAAACAGAACACCCCGACTCACAAATATATCATCCCCTTCCCCACACACACAATCACACTGCCCATGCCATACACAATCACACCATCAACCCCATCTACCCCACACCATCAACCCCATCCACCCCACACCATCAACCCCATCCACCCCACACCATCAACCCCATCTACCCCACACCATCAACCCCACGGTATTGTGGGTTCAGTATTGATGTGGATAGAAAACTGGCTGGTAGACAGGAAGCAAAGAGTAGGAATAAACGGGTCCTTTTCAGAATGGCAGGCAGTGACTAGTGGGGTACCGCAAGGCTCAGTGCTGGGACCCCAGCTATTTACAATATATATTAATGATTTGGACGAGGGAATTGAATGCAACATCTCCAAGTTTGCGGATGACACGAAGCTGGGGGGCAGTGTTAGCTGTGAGGAGGATGCTAGGAGGCTGCAACGTGACCTGGATAGGTTAGGTGAGTGGGCAAATGCATGGCAGATGCAGTATAATGTGGATAAATGTGAGGTTATCCACTTTGGTGGCAAGAACAGGAAAGCAGACCTGAATGGTGGCCGATTAGGAGAAGGGGAGATGCAACAAGACCTGGGTGTCATGGTGCACCAGTCATTGAAAGTAGGCATGCAGGTGCAGCAGGCAGTGAAGAAAGTGAATGGTATGTTGGCATTCATCGCGAGGGGATTTGAGTATAGGAGCAGGGAGGTTCTGCTGCAGTTGTATAGGGTATTGGTGAGACCACACCTGGAGTATTGCGTACAGTTTTGGTCTCCTAATCTGAGGAAAGACATTCTTGCCATAGAGGGAGTACAGAGAAGGTTCACCAGATTGATTCCTGGGATGGCAGGACTTTCATATGAAGAAAGACAGGATAGACTCGGCTTGTACTCGCTGGAATTTAGAAGATTGAGGGGGGATCTTATAGAAACTTACAAAATTCTTAAGGGGTTGGACAGGCTAGATGCAGGAAGATTGTTCCCGATGTTGTTGGGGAAGTCCAGAACAAGGGGTCACAGTTTAAGGATAAGGGGGAAGTCTTTTAGGACCGAGATGAGAACGTTTTTTTTCACACAGAGAGTGGTGAATCTGTGGAATTCTCTGCCACAGAAGGTAGTTGAGGCCAGTTCATTGGCTATATTTAAGAGGGAGTTAGATGTGGTCCTTGTGGCTAAAGGGATCAGGGAGTATGGAGAGAAGGCAGGTACAGGATACCTAGTTGGATGATCAGCCATGATCATATTGAATGGCGGTGCAGGCTCGAAGGGCCGAATGGCCTGCTCCTGCACCTATTTTCTATGTTTCTATGTTTCTATCCACCCCTCACTATCAACCCCATCCACCCCATCCACCCCACAGCCAACACGTGCACATAGATGCACCTCCCAACTCATAAGCACACCACCTACCCCTGCCAACTAAACACACCCTGTCCTCACACAGTCACAGGCCCCACTCACACAGTGTCCTACACTGGCGCATGCAAACACTACTCCCAACCCATAAACACCCCCTGACTGTCCAAGCTCCCAATCACCACTCAATTCTGAGTGGGGCACTGATGCAGTGCCTGTGTGTGGACTGGGTGCTGTGCTAATATGTGGGAGGCCATGGTGCTTGTCATGGAGTCATGCAGTCATGGGGTCCTACAGCATGCAAACAGCCCCGTAACTCTACTCATAATAATAATAATAATGTATTTTATTTATATAGCGCTTTTCATATACTCAAAGACGCTTTACAGAGATTTAGAGAACATAGGGAAATGAATAAATAGATAAATAAGTAAATAAATAAACGAACAGAGAAAGGAGACAGAAGGTGAGGTGACCTTCAGTGGTTGAAGGCAGTACTGAACAGGTGAGACTTCAGCGATGTTTTGAATGTGGTGAGTGTGGAGGAGTCTCTAACGTTTTGGGGTAGTGAGTTCCATAGGGTGGGAGCAGCGATGGAGAAAGCCCTGTCCCCCCAGGATCTGAGTTTGGTCCGGATGTGGGGGGATAGGAGATTGGCAGCAGCAGAGCGGAGGGTGCAGGTGGGAGTGTGCCTGTGGAGGAGGTCGGTCAGGTAGGATGGGGCCATGTTCCTCTGGTTGTCCCATTCTTTCTTTTATGGAGAACTGAGGCCCAGCCATCAAGTGTCTATTTATATTCATCCCATTTCCCAGCACTGAGCCTGTAGCTTCTTTGCTGAGGCATTTCAGGTGTGTAACTACATGTTTTTTTCAATGTTGCAGCCCCTGCTTTCACTAGCACCCCTCTGATTTCTGATTCTAGTCACATCCGGTTGAAAAAGAATTCTTCCCCCAATCCGAAGATTGACACAAAAAGCTGAAGAAGGGTCTTGACTCAAAACGTCGTCCATTCCTTCACTCCAGAGATACTGTCTGACCCGCTGAGTGACTCCAGCATTTTGTGTCTGTCTTTGGTTTAAACTGCAGTCCAAACTGAAGAACTTTGGTTTAATCTGCAGTTACTTCCTACAGTCTTCCTCCAATTCCCTCTGTGTCACTTATTCATTCATTCATTCCCTTAAACCCATTATTTATATTTATGGACACTTACCTTGGAGAAGATGTTCCCACTATCTAGGTTATCTATGCCCTAATTACTTTGTGTACATCAGTCAGTCTCTCCTCAGCCTGTTCCATTCCAAAGAAAAATAATCGCAGCCTGTCCAGCATTTACTCATTGCAGAATCATTCGATCTCTGGCAACATCCTGGCGAATCTGTTCTGCATCCCCTCCGATGTAACAACAATCCTCCCAATACTGTGGTGACCAGAATCGTACACTGTGGTCTAACTAATGTTTTATAGAGTTGTACCATATTATCTGTCCTTTTATATTCTAGGCCCTAGCCCTATTTGGCATCTTTATCACTTCAGAGATCCTTGCACGGATGCACCAAAGTCCCTCTGTTCTTCCATAATTCCAAGGATCCGTACTTTTCATTGCGTATGTCCTAATCATGCATGGCCTCAATGCTTGTTTAGTTTAGTTTAGTTTAGTTCAGAGATACAACGCGGAAACAGGCCCTTTAGGCCCACCGGGTCCGCGCCGACCAGCGATCCCCACACATTAACACCGTCCTACACCCATTAGGGACAATTTTTACATTTACCAAGCCAATTAACCTACAAACCTGTACGTCTTTGGAGTGTGGGAGGAAACCGAAGATCTCGGAGAAAACCCACGAGGATCACGGGGAGAACGTACAAACTTCGTACAGACAGCACCCGTAGTCGGGATGGAACCCAGGTCTCCGGCGCTGCATACGCTGTAAGGCAGCAACTCTACCGCTGCACCACCGTGCTTTGTGTGTGAGTTGAGTGGTGTGTTTGTGTATAGAAAAGACCTGTGTTTGTGTGTGAGATAAGTGAACTGCTAACATGTAGGGGAAGTTTGATTTGTGTGTGGTATGGTGATATGTTTGTGTAAGGATGAGAATGTGTTTGTGTGTGAAGTGTAAGGTGACTATGTTTGGGGATGGGAGATACACATGTGGGCAAAATTGGTGAGCTTAAGTCTAGGGTGGATAGTATGTTTAAAGTCATACAGCAAGGAAACAGGCCCTTCGGTCCAACTTGCCCATGCCAACCAAGTTGCCCCATCTACACTAGTCCCACCTGCCCCTTTTGTGTTCATATCCCTCTCATCCGTTGTTCAAGATATGGACTCTTATACATCAGCGAGACCAAACGTAAACTGGTCGATCATTTCGCTGAACACCTTCGCTCAGTCCGCCTGGACCTACCTGATCTCCCGGTTGCTAAACACTTTAATTCCCCTTCCCATTCCCACATTGACCTTTCTGTCTTCGGCCTCCCCCATTGTCAGAGTGAGGCTAAATGCACACTGGAGGAACAGCATCTCATATTTTGCTGGGACAGCTGACAGCCCAGTGGTGTGAATATTGATTTCTCTAACTTCAAGTAACCCCTGCATTCCCTCTCTCTCCATCTCTCCCCCATCCAGCTTTTGTTCTCACCGAGGCCACAGCTAACAATGGCCCGTTCCCTTCATCATTGAGTTACTCCAGCATTTTGTGTCGATCTTCATGTTTAAACCAGCATCTGCAGTTCCTTCCTACACCTATCCATGAGCTTATCCAAGTGTCTTAAATGCTGTTATAGTATCTGTGTCAACTAAGGTATTTATTCACAAAATGCTGGAGTAACTCAGCAGGTCAGGCAGCATCTCAGGAGAGAAGGAATGGGTGACGTTTCGGGTCGAGACCCTTCTTCAGACTCCTGCCCATCTGTGTCAACTACCTTCTCTGGCAGCTTGTTCCGTATACCCGCCACCTGTGTGTGAAAAAGTTGCCCCTCAGGTTCGTATTTAATCTTTCCCCTCTCATCTTAAACCTATGTCCTCTAGTTCTTGATTCCCCTTTTCTGGGTGAAAGTGTGCATCTACCTTAGTTATTCCCCTTATGATCTGATACACTCATCGATAAATTCACCCTTCACTCTTCTGCACTCTAAGGAATAAAATCCAACCTCTCTCTGTAGCTCAGGCCTTTAAGTCTTGGTAACATCCATATAATCTTCTCTACATCCTTTCCAGCTTTTTTTTTGTTGAGGATGTGACAAGCAAAATGGATGAAGGGGAGCCAGTGGATGTAGTGTATCTAGACTTTCAGAAAGCCTTTGATAAGGTCTCACATGGAAGATTGGTGAGTAAATTTAGAGCACATGGTATTGGGGGTAGGGTGTTGACATGGATAGAATATTGGTTGGCAGACGGGAAGCAAAGAGTAGGAGTAAACAGGTCCTTTTCAGAATGGCAGGCAGTGGCGAGTGGAGTGCCGCAAGGCTCGGTGTTGGGGCCGCAACTGTTTACCATATATATTAATGATTTGGAAGAGGGAATTAGAAGCAACACTAGCAAGTTTGCGGATGACACAAAGCTGGGTGGCAGTGTGAACTGTGAAGAGGATGTTAGGAGATTGCCGGGTGACCTGGACAGGTTGAGTGAGTGGGCAGATGCGTGGCAGATGCAGTATAATATAGATAAATGTGAGGTTATCCACTTTGGTGGCAAAAACAAGGAGGCAGATTATTATCTCAATGGTGTTAGGTTAGGTAAGGGGGAGGTGCAGCGAGACCTGGGTGTCCTTGTACACCAGTCACTGAAAGTTGCCGTGCAGGTACAGCAGGCAGTGAAGAAAGCTAATGGAATGTTGGCCTTCATAATGAGAGGATTTCAGTATAGGAGTAAAGAGGTTCTTCTGCAGTTGTATAGGGCCCTGGTAAGACCACATCTAGAGTATTGTGTACAGTTTTGGTCTCCTAATTTGAGGAAGGACATCCTTGTAATTGAGGCAATGCAGCGTAGATTCACGAGATTGATCCCTGGGATGGCGGGACTGTCATAAGAGGAAAGATTGAAAAGACTAGACTAGGGTTGTATTCACTGGAGTTTAGAAGGATGGGAAGGGGATCTTATAGAAACATATAAAATTACAAAAGGACTGGACAAGCTAGACGCAGGAAAAATGTTCCCAACGTTGGGGGAGTCCAGAACAAGGGGCCACAGTCTTAGAATAAAGGGGAGGCCATTTAAAACTGAGGTGAGAAGGAACTTTTTCACCCAGAGAGTTGTGAATTTGTGGAATTCTCTGCCACAGAGGGCAGTGGAGGCCAATTCACTGGATGAATTTAAAAGAGAGTTAGATAGAGTTCTAGGGACTAGTGGAATCAAGGGATATGGGGGGAAGGCAGGCACGGGTTACTGATTGTGGACGATCAGCCACGATCACAATGAATGGCGGTGCTGGCTCGAAGGGCCGAATGGCCTTCTCCTGCACCTATTTTCTATGTAACAAGATCTTTCCGATGATAGGGTTACGAAAACTGAGCAGAATACTCCAAACGTGGCCTCATCAACATCTTGTACAACTGAAACATGGCATCCCAACTTCAATATGAACTACATTGACTGATGAAGACTAATAAGGTCCGAACGGCTTCTTGACCATCGTTTGTAACAACTCAATGAACTATGTAGCTGCATACCTAGGAAACTCTGCTCTGGAACTCTCCTCGAAGCCCCACCATTCACTGTGAAGGTCCTGCCCTGGTTTGACTTCCCAAAATGCAACAACTTGCAATTATTTGCATTAAACTCCATTAAGCCACACTCTGTACTTCATAAATGGGTCATTTTGTGATGTAGTTTGAGGTTATTATTATGTTTAATTTAGTTTTAGAGATACAGCGCGGAAACAGGCCCTTCGGCCCACCAAGCCTGAGCATCCAGCAATCCCCACACATTAACACGACCCTACACACACACTAGGGACAATTTACATTTACACCAAGCCAATTAACCTGCAAACCTGTACGTCTTTGGAGTGTGGAAGGAAACCCGCCTGCCCAAATGATCAAGATCCTGCTGTAATTTGTACTAACCATAAATGAGAGCTTCAGCTAGAATGATGATTTATCCAAGAGCAATTTCAAACAGAAGATATACAAAATGCAGGAGTAACCCAGCGGGACAGGCAGCTTTGGGTTGAGACCCTTCTTCAGACTGAGAGTTCAGGGAGAGGGGGACTAGAGATGTGGCATGTTCGTTATGATTCATCAATTTCTACAGATACACCTCAGAAAGCATCCTATCCAGATGCATCACTGCTTGGTACTGTAACTGGTTTAGTTTAGTTTAGAGATACAGTGCAGATACAGGCCCTTCGGCCCACCGGGTCCGCACCGACCAGCGATCCCCACACATTAACACAAGCCTACACACACTAGGGACAATTTACACTTATACCAAGTATACAAACCCAAGCCAATTAACCTGTAGAGTGTGGGAGGAAACCGAAGATCTCGGAGAAAACCCATGCAGGTCATGGGGAGAACGTACAAACTCCGTACAGACAGCGCCCGTAGTCGGGTTTCGAACCCGGGTCTCCGGCGCTGCATTCGCTGTAGGGCAGCAACTCTACCGCTGCGCCACCGTGCCGCTCGCCCACTCTGCTAAAGACTGCAAGCAACTATAGAGTCATGGAGCACTTTAACTCCCCCTCCATTCCCACACTGAGCTTTCTGTCCTGGGCCTTCTCCACTGTCAGAGTGAGGCCCAAAGCAAATTGGAGGAACAGCATCTCGTATTTCGCTTGAGCAGCTTACACCCCAATGATATGACTTTAGATTTCTCTCACTTCAAGTAACCCTTGCTTTCCCTCTCTCTCCATTCCTCCCCCATCCTAGTTCTCCGACTAGTTTCACTGTCCCCTTGGTTACATTTTACTGATTGTTTGCCTCGTTGTCACCTTGCCCTTCAGCTGGCAACGATCCATTCTGCATTTTCCTTGATCTTTGATCTCTCGTTTTCACACCTTACCCTTACAAATCTCTGTCTCCCTCTCTCCTGACTCCCAGTCTGAAGAAGGGTCTCGACCCGAAACGTCACCCATTCCTTCTCTCCTGAGATGCTGCCTGTCCCGCTGAGTTACTCTAGTATTTTGTGTCTATCTTCGGTGTAAACCAACATCTGCAGTTGCTTCCTAGGAATTTCAAACAGACTCGACAATGCAAACTACACATCCAAGACCTTATATTTTTGTGTATCTTTTCTAATACTACCCTCAAACCTCAAAGTACGTGTGGGACGGTGGCGCAGCAGTAGAGTTACTGCCTTACAGCGCCAGAGACGCGGGTTCGATCCTGACTACAGGTGCTGTCTGTACGGAGTTTGTACCTTCTCCCCGTGACCTGCGTAGGTTTTCTCCGAGATCTTGGGTTTCCTTCCACACTCCAAAGACGTACAGGTTTGCAGGTTAATTGGCTTGGTGTAAATGTAAATTGTCCCGAGTGTGTGTGTAGGGTCGTGTTAATGTGTGGGGATCGCTGGATGCCCAGGGTTGGTGGGCCGAAGGGCCTGTTTCCCCGCTGTATCTCTAAAACTAAACTAAACATAATAATAATCTCAAACTACATCACAAAATGACCCATTTATGAAGTACAGAGTGTGGCAAGCACAGAAACATCTCTGAAATTGCAAAGGTAATTGCTCATAAATGATCAATTAACCAGTGATATTAATACAGAGTGGAACCACGGCCTAGGACTCTTTAGGATTCACCAAGTTGCAGAACATGTGAAGAAGTGCACCACTAATATAGAGGCAAATGAAAACTTAGAAGCTTATTTTCCGTGAGAGGACTTTGAACGTGTTGCCAGGACTCTGATGTTGCCAGGACTAGAGGGTCTGAGCTTTTGGAAGAGGTTGAGTAGGCTGGGACTCTATTCCTTGGAGCGCAGGAGGATGAGTGGTGATCTTGTAGAGATGTATAAAATCATGAGAGGAATAGATCGGGTAGATGCACAGAGTCTCTTGCCCAGACTAGGGGAATCGAGAACCAGAGGACATTGGTTCAAGGTGGAGGGGAAAAGATTTAATAGGAATCTGAGGGGTAACTTTTTCACACAGAGGGTGGTGGGTGTATGGAACAAGCTGCCAGAGGAGGTAGTTGAGGCTGGGACCACCCCAACATTTAAGAAACAGTTAGACAGGTACATGGATAGGACAGGTTTGGAGGGTTATGGACCAAACGCGGGCAGGTGGGACTGGTGTAGCTGGGACATTGTTGGCCGGTGTGGGCAAGTTGGGCCGAAGGGCCTGTTTCCACACTGTATCACTGTATGACTCTAACACAAACGCTAGTGAGCAAACTATTCTGAAAATTCTACTCACCCTTTTTCTCTAGACTATGGGTTACTTACTTTTGAAAGCATCTTTCTACCCCACTCAGGGAAGCATGTGTTGCAGCACGCACCCAATCTAGTTTGCACCTATGACATAACTGATTTCAACCTTCAGAATCTTTCATCTGCTTTTAAGATTGCCATCCGGTCACATTGTTGCTTTCAGGGCATTCAGGAATAATTCGAAGTGTCCTTGAGATTTCTGCCGTGCTTTATCCAGTCCTTTTCACTCTGCCTCCTTTGGAGCTGTTAATCATTTTGAGGCAGCAATTGCAACAAATGCAATAGGTTCCAAAGAATTCTGAAGAATAATTTCATCCCAGGGTCAGCCTGACTTTATTCAGTTGTATTATTTGGAGTATTACATAAAGTACGCCACAGTTAATAAGTTAATTTGAAAGTTTTGGGGAATATTCAAAATGAGTCAATATATATTTTGAGAAAATTCGTCCCTTGCTCAAATACACAATCATTTATATTTGAGGCTTTGCATTATAAATCTTAGCCTTGGTAGCAGCAGAATGCCCATACAAGCTGTTACCGACGCTGTGCTTATGAACGTGAGTGGAAGTGACAGGCGATGCAGTTTGTGCAGATGTGTTTTCAAGTGCTGATGCTTGTTAACGTTTGCGGAGATACACTGGGCTAACTGTGCCGAGCTGTCGGCATCCTGGCCGCCTAGCCCCGCAGTCTCGCTGGCTCCACATTCTGTACGCTTCACTCTCCCAGCCCCTCCAAGCTGGCGTCATCCAACCATTCACCAGTCTCTGGGTTTGCCATGTGCACTGACCCTCTCCTGACCCCGGGCCATGATACAAACTGCAGGATTGTAATTAATCCTTAATTACCCACAATACCTCCGCCCGCTCCACCCAATGCCACATGCACATGCTTAAAGGCTCTGAAATCATCGGAGGCACCAACCGTCCACTCCTGTCATATAATCACCTCGGTTCTCCCTGTGGCACTGTGTGCGCTTCCCATTCCACCCGGGAAAAATGCAGCGCTCCCAAACCAGCAGCAGCAGCAGCACACAAACACCTGGCAGCTTAAAGAGGTACACTCTTAAACTCCAGTGACCAAAGCAATGTGCACGTTGCTCCCTCAAAGCCAGCTGCAGGCTCAACGAAAGATGAGTCGGTGCTTTTCAGCTCCGCATCCAAAAACATTTTCCAATAATGTGCTAAATCCATAAACTGCCTTGTAAATCTTCTCACTTTAGGTAGCTGAGATGAAAGCTAAGACACAGAGGAAGGGCCCCGACCCAGAACGTCACCCATTCGTTCTCTCCGGAGACGCTGCCTGTCCCGCTGAGTTACTCCAGCACTTTGTGTTTATCTGCGGTGTTGACCAGCGCCTGCAGTTACTTCCTCGACAACTCTGTTCCTTTTTGAAATGGTTGACAGCTTCCCGTTTACATTACATGCTAAATATTGCAAACTAAACAAGGCAGCAGGATAACTCAATGTGGATATCAGTTTCCAAGCGGTGCCTGTGTGTGTGTGTCCCACCGTCTGGCCAGAGGGATTCGTATCGCCGGGTACCTGCATATGTGGAAGTTGAAAATGATAAATAGATGTATAATGTCACTGATTATATATCACTTCTGTATTTCATAACTGTCTGTGTCATTATTGTGAAGAGAAATGTTACCCTGAGGCATCTAATTCTTTGAAATACAGAAGATAGTCAATAATGGGGTAGTTGTGTGGAAAATAGGACACAGGAAGATCCACTTGCACGAGGTAGGTGGAGATGATACTTTTGATTCATTCACAAAATGATGGAGTAACTCAGCAGGTCAGGCAGCATCACGGGAGAGAAGGAATGGGCGACGTTTTGGGTCGAGACCCTTCTTCAGTCTGAAGAAGGGTCTCGACCCGAAACGTCGCCCATTCCTTCTCTCCTGAGATGCTGCCTGACCTGAGTTACTCCAGCATTTTGTGAAATAAATACCTTCGATTTGTACCAGCAACTGCAGTTATTTTCTGACACTTTCGTTTAGCCTTGTTTAGCCCTTCGGCCCACCGAGTCTGCACTGACCAGCGATCACCACACATTAACACTAACCTACAGACACGAGGGACAATTTACATTTATACAAAGCCAATCAACCTATAAACCTGTACGTCTTGGAGTGTGGGGGGAAACCGGAGCACCCGGAGAAAACCCACGTGGTCACAGGGAGAACGTACAAACTCATTACAGACAAAGCCCGCAGTCGGGATCGAACCCGGGTCTCTGGCGTTGCAAGCGCTGTAAGGCAGCAACTCTACCGCTGCGCCACCATGCTTGTCAGCTTTGAGACTCAATGGCCCAACCAATGATAGCAAGCATGCTGTACTACTGATTTATAACCCTCTCCATTAATTCGCCACTCTCCTGGGAGCCATGGAGTTGACCTCCAAGATCCCTCTGTACATCAGTGCTCTAACAGTCCTGTAATTTGCATTTGATCTTCCAAAATGCATCACTTCACACTAAGTGCCATGGAATCACACAGCGTGGAAACAGTCCCTCGACCCAACGCGTCTACGCCACACGCCAGCTCTTTGTTATCCCACTTTCGCATCTTACACACTGCAGGGCAAATTGCAGAAGCCAATTAACCTACAAGCTGCATGTCTGTGGAATGTGGGTGGAAACCAGAGCACCTGGAGAAAACCCTACACGGTCACAGGGAGAACGTACAAACTCTGCACAGACAGCACGGTGGCGCAGCGGTAGAGTTGCTGCCTTACAGTGAATGCAGCGCCGGAGACTCAGGTTCGATCCTGACTACGGGCGCCGTCTGTACGGAGTTTGTACGTTCTCCCCGTGACCTGCGTGGGTTTTCTCCGAGATCTTCGGTTTCCTCCCACACTCCAAAGACCTATAGGTATGTAAGTTAATTGACTGGGTAAATGTAAAAATTGTCCCTAGTGTGTGTAGGATAGTGTTAGTGTGCGGGGATCGCTGGGCGGCATGGACTCGGTGGGTCAAAGGGCCTGTTTCCGCGCTGTATCTCTAAATCTAAATCTAGATAGAACCTGGGTTTCTGGTGCTGTGAGGCAGCAACTCTCCCATTCAGCCACCGTGCGGCCCAATTAAATGCCCATCTAAGCTAGACCCATTTGCCTACATCATTTGGATTAAACTCCATTTGCCATTTCTCCACCCAAATATCTATCCGATCCACATCTTGCTGTTTCTTTTAATGACCTTCTTTGCCATCCGTTAATTTTCATGCCATTTGCAAACATCTCATGTCACCTGATTACCAATCAGACCACCTATATTTTCATCCAAATCATTAATATGTATAATACTAACAACTGAGGATCTTGTATAACCTGCGGTGAGTTTTGCAGAATACTGCAGGTCACAGACATTTAAGGGAGGTGTGCGGGTTAATAGTTTTACGCAGAGGGTGGTGAGTGCCTGGAATGTGCTGCTGGAAGTGATGGTTGAGCCAGATACGACAGTGGCGTTTAAGAGGAGAGGCATATGGATATCCAGGGAACGGTGGGATATAGAAACATAGAATAGGTGCAGGAGTAGGCCATTTGGCCCTTCGAGCCAGCACCGCCATTCAAAATGATCATGGCTGATCATCCAAAATCAGTACCCCGTTCCTGTTTTTTCTCCATATCCCTTGATTTATTTAGCCCTAAGAGCTGAATCTAACTCTCTCTTGAAACCATCCAGTGAATTGGCCTCCACTACCTTCTGTGGCGGAGAATTCCACAGATTCACAACTCTCTGGGTGAAAAGTTTTTTTTCGCATCTGAGTCCTAAATGGCCTACCCCTTATTCTTAAACTGTGACCCCTGGTTCTGGTCTCCCCCAACATCGGGAACATTTTTCCTGCATCTAACCTGTCCAATCCTCTAAGAATTGTATATGTTTCTACAAGATGCGGCATGGTGGCGCAGCGGTAGAGTTGCTGCCTTACAGCGAATGCAGCGCCGGAGATTCAGGTTCGATCCCGACCACGGGCGCCGTCTGTACGGAGTTTGTACGTTCTCCCCGTGACATGCGGGGGTTTTCTCCGAGATCTTCAGTTTCCTCCCACACTCCAAAGACGTACAGGTATGTAGGTTAATTGGCTGGGCAAACGTAAAAATTGTCCCTAGTGCGTGTAGGATAGTGTTAATGTGCGGGGATCGCTGGGCGGCGCGGACCCGGTGAACCAAAGGGCCTGTTTCCGCGCTGTATCTCTAAATCTAAAAATCCCCTCTCATCCTTCTAAATTCCAGCGAATACAAGCCCAGTCGATTTATGAATTATGTGCAGGCAGGTAAGAGTTGGTTTTGCCATCGTGGCCGAAGGGCCTGTTCCTGTGCTATACAGTTCTATGTTCTGTGTTCCATGCATATTATGTCCCCAACCCTATTTGGATTATCTATATATTGTTTCAGGAAACCCTTCTGCATGCACCTCACTAGATCTGCCCCATCTAAAATGCTGACATGAAGGTCGCAGTCGATACTGAAGAAATTAAAACTCTCACTAATCCAACCTTGTTATACATCTTTCCATGAACTGTCCCATTTAGTTTTTTTAGTTTTAGTTTTAGCTTTAGAGATACAGCATGGAAACAGGCCCTTTGGCCCACCGGGTCCGCGCCGCCCAGCGATCCCCGCACACTAACACTATCCTACACACACTAGAGACAGTTTTTACATTTGCCCAGCCAATTAACCGACAAATCTGTATGTCTTTAGAGTGTGGGAGGAAACCAAAGATCTCGGAGAAAACTCACGCAGGTCATGGGGAGAACGTACAAACTCCGTACAGACAGCGCCCGTAGTCAGGATCGAACCTGAATCTCCGGCGCTGCATTCATGGGGAGAAGGTACAATCTCTGTACAGACAGCACCCGTTGTCAGGATCGAACCCGGGACTCCGGCCCTGTAAGGCAGCAACTCTACCGCTGCACCACCGTGACCGTCAATATTGGGAAATTTGAAATCACCCACTGCAAATGGATGAAAATGGAACAGGAGGAATACCGTTGGGATTAAACTATAGGAAAACTAGATATTGAGAATGACAATGGTACAGATTACAATGTGAGCATCTTGGGCCTATATTTTGAAATGTGCAATTGGCAGACAGAAGCCTTTACATCTTCATCAGCCATTCCTCGTGTAAAGTCTCCTGTTGCTTTAAACTTGGGGAATGGGGGAATCAATTCTTGAATGCATGAGTAAATAAGATATTCCCTTCCAAGGAAAATACATGAACATTGGATGCATTTTCCATGATTTACAGCGTTTAATTGAAGGACATATTGGTTTGTGTTGGAGAAGCAGTCCGCCAACAAATAGGTGGACACAAAATGCTGGAGTAACAGCGGGAAAGACAGCATCTCTGGATAGAAGGAATGGGTGACGTTTCAGGTCGGGACCATTCCTTCTATCCGGAGATGCTGATTGACCCACTGAGTTACTCCAGCATTTTGTGTCTATCTTTGGTGTAAACCAGCATCTGCAGTTCCGTCCTAAACAAATAGGTGGGGAAGAGCTGAGGTTGCAATGAGGTGGGGCTTGTGTTGACTCCACCTGTGCAGAATCACGCATGTGTGTTTTCGGTTGGAGTCACGAAAGGACAAAATGTATTTTAGAGGCCCACCGGAAATTGGAGGAACAGCACCTCATATTCCGCTTGGGCAGCCTGCAGCCCAGCGGTATGAACGTTGACTTATCCAACTTTAGATAGTTCCTCTGTCCCTCTCTTCCCCCCCCCCCCTCCCCCTTCCCAGTTCTCCCACTGTCTTCCTGTCTCCACCTATATCCTTCCTTTGTCCCGCCCCCCCCCCCCCCCGACATCGGTCTGAAGAAGGGTCTCGACCCGAAACGTCACCCATTCCCTCTCTCCTAGATGCTGCCTGACCTGCTGAGTTACTCCAGCATTTTGTGACACCTTTCGAAATGTATTTTAGAAATGTGTTTCCAAGGGCAGACTGTTGGAACTGCACCACAAGAACCCATTGTTGGCACTTCCCCTTTTGCATGAGAAAGGTACCAAAAAACAGAGCGTTTGGGGTGAGCTGCACTCTGGGGAAGAGGTGTAGGGGGGATGGCACGAATAACAGCATCAAAGGCCGCACCAAGGTCATGGTGAATAAGGAGTTGTTGTTTGCAAGTGATGCAACCTCCAAGGTAACCCTTCAAATCCATGTTTAAATCTCTATAATCGGGGGAGTGTAGGATGGAACTGCAGATGCTGGTTTAAATGGAAGAGAGACACAAAATGCTGGAGTAACTCAGCGGGACAGGCAGCATCTCTGGAGGGAAGGAGTGGGTGACGCTTCGGGTCGAGACCCTTCTTCAGATTGATCTGTAATCGACGGTATCTGTTCCAGTTCAAAATAGGAAGCAATGAGTTGGCCTCCCATTCTACAATGAGAGTGGGTTTTTTTACAATGCGATCAATAGAAAGTAAAATCAATCAGAATGCTTAATGGTCATCATCATTGGTCCACAAACGCTCACCAAATCCACCCAAAACTTCATCCTCAACATTGATGTTCTCCCAGTATCCACCTCACCTCACATCCGGAATCTTGGAATCATCCTTGATCAAACCCTCTCCTTCGACAAACACATCAAACACATCACAAAGACAGCCTTCTTCCACCTCAAAAACATTGCCCGTCTCCGTCCATCCCTCTCCTCCACAGCTGCAGAAACCCTCATCCACGCCTTCATCACCTCCCGTCTGGACTACTGCAACAGCCTCCTCTATGGCGCACCCTCAAAAATCATCAATAAACTTCAATACATTCAAAACTCCGCTGCCCGTCTACTCACCCATACCCCGATCCGTGACCATATCACCCCCGTCCTTTATAAACTCCACTGGCTCCCCATCCCCCAGAGAATCCAGTACAAAATCCTCCTCATAACCTACAAAGCCCTCCATAACCTGGCCCCATCCTACCTGACCGACCTCCTCCACAGGCACACTCCCACCTGCACCCTCCACTCTGCCGCTGCCAATCTCCTATCCCCCCACATCCGGACTAAACTCAGATCCTGGGGGGACAGGGCTTTCTCCATCGCTGCTCCCACCCTATGGAACTCACTACCCCAAACCGTTAGAGACTCCCCCACACTCACCACATTCAAAACATCGCTGAAGTCTCACCTGTTCAGTACTGCCTTCAACCACTGAAGGTCACCTCACCTTCTGTCTCCTTTCTCTGTTCATTTATTTATTTACTTATTTATCTATTTATTCATTTCCCTATGTTCTCAAAATCTCTGTAAAGCGTCTTTGAGTATATGAAAAGCGCTATATAAATAAAATGTATTATTATTATTATTATTATTAATGAGCTAATGAAAACCGACAGCCTTTTTTCACATAAGTTAAAGATTTAGGTGACTATTCTCAAATGCCTTTGGCTTTGATACTGGCCTTAGACCATGTTGCGATAGCAGGTTACCTGGTGAATGAGACTCATAGAGTCATAGAGAAATACAGCGTGGAAACAGGCCCATCAGCCCAACTTGCCCGCACTTGCCAACATGTCACAGCTACACTAGTCCCACCTGCCCACGTTTGGACCATATCCCTCCAAACCTGTCCTATCCATGTACCTGTTTATTAAATATTGGGATAGTCCCTGCCTCAACTACCTCTTGTTCCATACATGGAAAAGTTACCCCTCGGATTCCTATTAAATCTTTTCCACTTCATCTTAAATCCATGTCCTCTGATCCTCGATTCACCTACTCTGGGCAAGAGACTCTTGGGCATCTACCAAATCTATTCCTCTTCTGATTTAATACAATACAATACAATACAATATATCTTTATTGTCATTGTACAGGGGTACAACGAGATTGGGAATGCGCCTCCCATACGATGCAATAATTTAATTAGCTAGTCAGTATTAATTTAAACAACCCAACGAAACAAATTGGAACAGTTTTAAGACAGAATAAAGTGCAAGTAGATCTGTGCCGGTTCACTGTGCGATGTGACCATCCGGCTCGGCAGGACCGGTTCATAGCAGTTATGGCCCTGGGGATGAATCTGTTCCTGAGTCTGGAGGTGCGGGCGTAGAAGGCTTTGTATCGTCTGCCCGATGGTAGAAGTTCGAACAGACTGTTGCAGGGGTGTGAAGAGTCTTTGTGGATGCTGGTGGCTTTTCTGAGGCATCGTGTGTTGTAGATGTCCTCCAAGGCTGGTAGCTGTGTTCCGATGGTCCTCTGAGCTCTATGGACTACCCGCTGAAGAGCTTGATACGATATGATACGATATGATATATGATACGATACTTATATGATACGATATCATACGATGCTACTTTATTTATCCCGGAGGAAGATACACCTCTACAAGATCACCCCTCATCATCCTGTGCTCCAAGGAATGGAGTCCCAGACTACTCCACCTCTCCCTATAGCTCACACCCTCTAGTCCTGGCAATCCTGCCCACTGCCATCTCGTCACAGCTTGATAACAAATGTTTGTAAACAGCAAGAAACTTTGCAGCTACATGTTGAACTGTAGAGGACAACAGTGAATTTAAATTTGTATCATTGGAGGTCTGCATTCCAGCCACTTAAATATATTTAATTATTTGGAAACAATCGTGTAACATTCAATTAAAATAAGTAAAACTACAAATGAATCTCTAAGTGAGTACAATATTTACCACAAGTATCAAATGTTCAGACCATGAAAATTGCAGAAATGTATTGGTAGTTCCAAACATGAGCAATATTTTTTTTTGAAAATTAAACCCTAAACATTGCACAATGGGAAAGGAGTGGTCCATAAACAGTAGAGAACGGGATGCAACGCATCAGCCAGGTCCATTCATTTTTGTCTCGTCGTCTTGAGTTTTTGTAGTCATGCATCATTTCCCACAGCAGAATGAATTAGCAGACAAGCCAATGGCAGGAACTGCGTGGGAGCGGTTCAGAAGGCAAGTGATCTATCATGGGGAATTTCCTTTTAAGAATCCGGCCAGAATCAGGAATAAGGAGAGTTTATGACACAAAACACAGTGCCCTGCTCTGCTATCTGTCAATTTCAAAATTGTAATAGAAATATGAAATGACAAAATGTAAGCGTGAGCACATTCATGGAAATGGTTAAGTGTTCGCTCGAATGGAAAATGTTTGTCAGTAGCAGTTTAGGCTGGGGATTTAGTTGAAAGGGTTCATTGGCTATGAACAATTCAAACATCCAGTTGCTGATCACACTGGAAATAATGGCATAGCTTATAGTTCACTCTGAAGTACTAACTGGAGTACACCACTGAATAGAAAATAGCATCCATCATCTACTTTTAATTATCTGAGTTTAAAAGCCGTGATATTGTTCATCCTGTCCCAAATGATAGTCAAAGTAAAATGTAGCCTTGAAGTAATATTATGTAGAAAATCTACACGCAGTTCATTAAATAGCTTGTTATTTAAGGAAAGCGAAACATTAATAGCTCATGGATATTTAGACATGAGTTTAAGTGCTCTGCAGTCTCATTGATGAGGGATATAATGTGCACCTCTGCCTCAAAAATATTAGCTATGCCTCGTAAAATGCATTCTGATATTATTCCCCTTGGTTCATACTATCTGTTTCCCTCAAATATTGCAATTAAACTAGATATCTGTAAATAAGACATTCTAGCCTTAGAGGGAGTACAGAGAAGGTTCACCAGATTGATCCCTGGGATGGCAGGACTTTCATATGAAGAAAGACTGGATAGACTAGGCTTATACTCGCTGGAATTTAGAAGACTGAGGGGGGATCTTATTGAAACATATAAAATTCTTAAGGGGTTGGAGAGGCTAGATGCGGGAAGATTGTTCCCGATGTTGGGGAAGTCCAGAACCAGGGGTCACAGCTTAAGGATAAGGGGGAAGTCTTTTAGGACCGAGATGAGAAAACATTTCTTCACACAGAGAGTGGTGAGTCTGTGGAATTCTCTGCCACAGAAGGTAGTTGAGGCCAGTTCATTGGCTATATTTAAGAGGGAGTTAGATGTGGCCCTTGTGGCTAAAGGGATCAGGGGGTATGGAGAGAAAGCAGGTACAGGTTACTGAGCTGGATGATCAACCATGATCATATTAAATGGCGGTGCAGGCTCGAAGGGCCGAATGGCCTACTCCTGCACCTATTTTCTATGTTTCTATGTTTCTAAGAACAGAAAAAGGTTTAAGTTTAGAGAAAGGTCAGCAAGCTTAAGAAGCCTGATAAATTTTAATAGGACAGTTACAGACACTTGGTTTATTCTCTCTGGAAGCAAAACTAACCCATCCCTTTTGTAACATTGGGACACGAGGAACTGCAGATGACGGTTTACAAAATAAAATCACAAAGTGCTGGAGTAACTCAGAAGGTCAAGCAGCATCAAGCAGCAAAGGACAAGATTAGATGATGTTTTGGCACATATTTTGATTCATAAATACTATGATAAGTGGAATAATGAACGTCAAATTGAACTTTTACTCCAAAGGTTGAAAAAATAGAGTCATAGAATGATATTCAGACTCAAAACATCTCACATCCATGTCCTTAAGAGATGCTGCCTGACCTGCTGATTTACGCCTGCTAATTGTGCTATTTTCCCCATTTCCCCGTTTATAACACAATCCCCTGAATCAGCACATTGGCCCTCATCAGTCAGAGTATTGAGTATAGAAGTTGGTAGGTAATTTTCCAGTTATATAAAACATTGGTGAGGCCACATTTAGAGTATTGTGTTCAGTTTTGGTCACCGCGGTATGGTAAGCAGGCTAGGACTTTATTCCTTGGAGCGCAGGAGGATGAGGGGTGATCTGAGAGGGGGGTACAAAATCATAAGAGGAATAGATTGGGTAAGTGCACAGTGTCTTCTGCCCAGAGTAGGAGAATCGAAAATGAGAAGACATAGGTTTAAGGTGAGGGGGGAAAGATTTAATAGTAACCGCAGGGGGTAACTTTTTTTACACAAAGGGTGGTGGGTGCAAGAAAAAGCTGCTGGAGGAGGTACAGTAGTTAAAGGAGATTCTATTGCAATGTTTAAGAAACATTTCAACAAGATTTCGATAGGATAGGTTCAGAGGGATATTGACCAAACGCAGGCAGGTGGGACTAATGTAGATGGGTTGGTCGGTGTGGGCAAGTTGGGCCGAAGGACCTGTTTCCATGCTATACCATTCTATGACTCTATTTTTTCAACCTTTGGAGTAAAGGTTCAATTTGACGTTCATTATTCCACTTATCATAGTATTTATGAATCAAAATATGTTTTTTCTGGAATGGTTTCAATGCTGACAATATAATTATAAAAACTCTGGTATTGACTACATCAATACAATATGAAATATGATAAAATAAACGTAACCGAGATCCTTTTGCATCAGAATTTCTAAATGGGCCAAGCTGAAATGAAGTAGATCAAGGTAGGCCATAGAAGGGTCTCCACCTGAAACGTCACCCATTCCTTCTCTACAGAGATGCTGCCTGTCCCGCTGAGTTACTCCAGCATTTTGTGTCTGTCTTAAAGTAGATCAAGCTGT
This sequence comes from Rhinoraja longicauda, assembly GCF_053455715.1. NCBI lineage: Eukaryota > Metazoa > Chordata > Chondrichthyes > Rajiformes > Arhynchobatidae > Rhinoraja > Rhinoraja longicauda. The sequence continues at coordinate 3,510,175 of NC_135965.1, read as the reverse complement.
TTCACAGGAAGACTATGTAATCTAGTGCCACTGACTAGAACCTGGGCAAATTCTAAAGGAATTCTAAGTATTTCCTCTTCTCCCTACATTAGATGCGAAACCAAGTTCATTACCACTCTTCAACAAACACATTGCAACTGATTTGCATCCCACGTTGTTCTAGTCAAAATATGCCCACGTATTTCCTTTCTCTTAAACATATAAGAATATCAAACTATAGGAGGGCCATTCTTGGTCACGTGTGTGGCCAAAAATGCGAAAAATTGTGGAATACATCTCTTCTAATTCTGAAAGCGTTACAGGTATATTGTTTTGTACTGTATACATGTCGAAGTTTATCAAGTGAAATTTTTAATATGTTATGCTGACAATGTTTGACTTTAATTTTTAATATGTTATGCTGACGGCTGTCTTCGGAGGCTGCGGGAGCGGCTGCGACTCGCCTTCAGAGGCTTCGGCGCGGGCCACGTGGATGCTGACATCAGGAGCTCTGGCAGCGCCAGCGTCTTCACCCGCCCCGGATTGCGGGGCTTGGGTCGGCCCGCCGCGGACATTTCACCATCCGGCGCGGCCTGAAATAGGCCGCAGGATTTTCTCTGCTCGGCGGGGGCTTCAATGTCGGGAGCCACGACCGCCCCGACGTGCAGCGGCAGCGGCAGCATCTTCGCCCGCCCCGGATCGCGGGGCTTGGGTCGGCCCGTCGCGGACCTTTCACCGTCCGGCGCGGCCTGGAACGTGGCAACTACAACAGCCTGACCGTGGGAGAAGACGGCAGGGAAAGGGAAAAGACATTCTGGCCTTCCATCACAGTGAAGAGGTGACTCTTAAGGATAGCGGAGTCATGGGGTATGGGGAGAAGGCAGGAACGGGGTATGGTGGTGCTGGCTCGAAGGGCCGAATGGCCTCCTCCTGCACCTATTGTCTATTGTCTATTGTCTATTGACTGGAGGAGACTCACTGTGATGGATGTTTCTTTTTTTTTTTGTGTTGGTTGTGTGTGTAATTGCTTATTTTATTGCTCTTATTGTTGGACTGTGGGTGACGAAATCTCGTCCAAAAGACTTGTTTTTTGGATTACAATAAAGGTAATTCTGATTCTGATGCTGATTCTGATGTTTGTTTATGGTCAGAGGTAGAATATGATTGGTCGCATCAGCGTAACATATAAAAATTTCACTTGATGTACTTCGACATCTATAAGTCATGTATACAGTACAAAACAATATACCTGTAACGTTTTCAGAATTAGAAGAGATGTATTCCACAATTGTTCACATTTTTGGTCACACACGTGACGAAGAGTGGCCCACGAGCAGGAGTAGGCTATTTTCCCCTTCTTCCTCACAATTCAACCTGATCAGGGCCTTTAAATTTCCTGGACATTCAAGAGATTATCTATTTCCTTTTAAAAGACAGTGATCTCCAATGATCTAGGCTTCGTAGCCCTCCAGGATACAGAATTCCAGAGGTACACGACTTTCGGTGAGTAGAAGTTCCTTTGCCACTCACATTTAAATGACTGCCCCTGAATCTTGCAGCTGTGTCCCTCGTTCAAGATGTTCCTATAAGTGGAAGCACCTCGGCATTTCGTCAGAATTGTGATCCTTCTATTCTTTTTGAAGCTATTACATTTGTTTGGTTGATCATTATTCGATCCCTATACAATCTAAAAATATTGCTTAAAATCTCTGAAGAAGTGTCTCAACCCAAAACGTCACCTTTTCCTTCTCTCCAGAGATGCTGTCTGACCCGCTGAGTTACTCCAGCCTTTTGTGTCTATCTTCGATTTAATCCAACATCTGCAATTCCTTCCACACTTAAAATCTCTTCCTTTCACATCTATCACAATTTCCTTGACCTTTCATTAGTTCCTGGTGTCAATAGATTTGCTCCAATCTATACTTCATAGAAACAAATATCCCTTTGCAAACTTGATTCCTGTACATGGTACTCCAAATTAGGTGTGGCCTGACCTTACACACCATTATTACCTGATACAAAATGCTGGAGTAACTCAGCAGGTCAGGCAGCATCTCTGGAGAGAAGGAATGGGTGACGTTTTGGGTCGAGACTCTTCTTCAGACTGATGTCAGGGGATGGGGCGGGACATAGATAGGATGTAGTCGGAAACAGGAAGACTCGTGGGAGAACTGGGAAGGGGGAGGGGATAGAGAGGGGCAGCAGCTCCGCTCAGTCCGACTCAACCAACCTGATCTCCCATTGGCTCAGAACTTCAACTCCCCCTCCCCTTCCCAATCTGACCTTTCTGTCCTGGGCCCCCTCCATTGTCAGAGTCAGGCCCAGCGTAAATTGGAGGAACAGCACCTCATATTTCGCTTGGGCAAGTTACACCCCAGCGGTATGAACATTGACTTCTCTGACTTCAGGTAGTCCCTGCCTCCCCTCTCTATCCCCTCCCCTTCCCAGTTCTCCCACTAGTCTTCCTGTCTCTAACTACATCCTATCTATGTCCCGCCCCATCCCCTAAACATCAGTCTGAAGAAGGATTTCAACCCGAAACGTCACCCATTCCTTCCCTCCAGAGATGCTGCCTGACCTGCTGAGTTACTCCAGCATTTTGTGTGTGCCTTCGATTTAAACCAGCATCTGCAGTTTTTTTCCTACACTATAACTGATATTTCATTATCGTTAAAGCATATTATAGGCCAACGTTCTCGGACTCTACTCTTGTGTTAACCAATGTTATACCTTAGCTGGAGTACTACTGCTGACAATGAGGGTAAACCACTCTTTCACTCTTTCAGGCTTTGAATCTGGCTCCACAATGAACATAAAATTTCCAAAGTAATTCAGAAGTTGGGTGAGGCCAATTATTTTATTCTCCAGATTTGTGAACGCACACCAATTTAATCCCATTAAAATACAAAAACACACAATGTAAATGAGTCACCTGTCCATTATCAGAGCAGAACTTAAACTTTCACAGTGCTAGATTGGAATCCCTGGAAGTATAGATTTCATGACCAGGAGCTAGAAATTTTTGTAGAGCAAGAAAGAATAAAGAAGCTTTGTTCATCACTTCCACTGAAGAAGCCAATTCTTGTGTGGCTCCATGCGCAGAGCAGGGTAGTGCAAGTCTTGTTTAGTATTAAGTAGCATATCAACAGGATGCAGTAATTGACAATTGCGACAGGGCAGATGCCTCGTAACTTGACTTTGGTACTTCCTGGCAACAGAAAAAATATATGTAGAAATTATGCCGGATATACCCAGGTTTATAAATGCTTAATGTCTCCTTCAGCAAGTGAACTTTTGTCATTGATATTCTGTGAAGGATTAATGAATCGAGATGTAATGATCAATTGCAGCCGTTTCCCAGGCACTGTAACTCCAGCTGGGAATTGTAGAGACCAGCTACATTTCTTTAATGCTGAAAAGGATGTGCATCAATATCACACAGAACATTCTCTTCAAGTCGAATAGCTCTGGGCTATACTTGGTCCCACTATTAAAAAAAAATTAATTATCCCTGTCACATGGACTCCAACGTTCTTTGCCAGAGTCCGGAAGTGCCAGTGGGGACAAGTAGGGAGGTCTACACTTTTACATCTCTCAATTCTCAGGATGATTTTCCAGTTGCTTTCATTCCCTGTTTGTTTCCGTCTAAACGTTGCCAAGTTAAGGAAATGAGAAGTTTGTCTGATATACAATACAATACAATACAATACAATATATCTTTATTGTCATTGTACAGGGGTACAACAAGATTGGGAATGCACCTCCCATACGATGCAATAAATTAATTAGCTTGTCAATATTAATTTAAACAACCCAATGAAACAAATTGGTAACAGTTTTAAAACAGAATAAAGTGCAAGTAGGTCTGTGCCAGTTCACTGTGCCATGTGACCATCCGGCTCAGCAGGACCGGTTCATAGCAGCTATGGCCCTGGGGATGAAGCTGTTCCTGAGTCTGGAGGTGCGGGCGTAGAACGCCTTGTATCGTCTGCCCGATGGTAGAAGTTCGAACAGACTGTTGCAGGGGTGTGATGAGTCTTTGTGGATGCTGGTGGTTTTTCTGAGGCATCGTGTGTTGGAGATGCCCTCCAAGGCTGGTAGCTGTGTTCCGATGGTCCTCTGAGCTCTATGGACTACCCGTTGAAGAGCTTTCCTCTCTGCCTCCGTGCAGCTGAGATACCACACAGGGATGTCATGTGTTAGGATGCTCTCTATGGTGCAGCAGTAGAATGTCGTCAGCAGCTGTTGGGGTAGACCAGACTTCTTCAGTGTTCTTAGATAGAACAGTCGTTGCTGTGCCTTAAATATGCCATAAATTTGACAATTTATTTGATCAAAATCATGGACTTCTCCTATTCTTTGCAGAACTCATCATACGTTCAATGACTTGTTGTTTTTGACCTTTCATAGGAAAGAAGTAACATCCATAAAGTGACACTGGTCCCGTTTTACTCCACTATTTATCGACTCACATTAAAAAAAAATAAAGTATAACAAAAAAAAAATCATAAAATTAAGATCTTATAAATAGGTAAATGATTATTTGAAGAGGGGTTCGACCCAAACTGTTACCTCTCCACATCCTCTGGAGATGTTACCTGACATGCCGAGTTACTCCAGCACTTTGCGTTTTGTTTTGTAAACCAGCATCTTCAGTTCCTTGTGTACCTGGACCCAGCACAATGATGCGATTATAAATAAAGCACAACAACGCCTCTACTTTCTGAGAAGATTGTGGAGATTCGGTACGTCAGAGGGGACTCGCTTGAGCTTCTACACGTGTACAGTAGGGAGCACATTGACTGGTTGCATCGCGGTCTGGTTTGGCACCTTGAACGTCCAGGAGGGTAGAAGATCCCAACAAGTGGTGAACACAGCCCAGTCCATCACCGGCTCTGACCTCCCCACCATCAAATGGATTTACCGGAGTCGCTGCCTCAAAAAGGCAGCCAGCATCATCAGAGACCCACACCACCCTGGCCACACACTCATTTCACCCCTGCCATCGGGAAGAAGGTACAGGAGCCTCAAAACTGTAACATCCAGGTTCAGCAACAGCTTCTTCCCTACAGCCATCAGGCTATTAAACACTACAACATCAAATATATATATATATGCATGTATATGCATGAATGTATGTGTGTGTATAAATAGTGTAAGAAAATAACTGCAGATGCTGGTACAAATCGAAGGTATTTATTCACAAAATGCTAGAGTAACTCAGCAGGTCAGGCAGCATCTCAGGAGAAAAGGAATGGGTGAAGTTTCGGGTCTCGACCCCGAAAAGTCACCCATTCCTTCTCTCCTGAGATGCTGCCTGACCTGCTGAGTTATTCCAGCATTTTGTGTGTATAAATATATATCTATACATATATCTATCTATATATCAATATACAGATAGATACATATATCTATATATATCTATATATCCAATGGAATGTTGGCCTTCATAACAAGAGGAGTTGAGTATAGGAGCAAAGAGGTCCTTCTGCAGTTGTACAGGGCCCTAGTGAGACCGCACCTGGAGTACTGTGTGCAGTTTTTTTCTCCAAATTTGAGGAAGGATATTCTTGCTATTGAGGGCGTGCAGCGTAGGTTTACTAGGTTAATTCCCGGAATGGCGGGACAATCATATGTTGAAAGACTGGCGCGACTAGGCTTGTATACACTGGAATTTAGAAGGATGAGAGGAGATCTTATCGAAACGTATAAGATTATTAAGGGGTTGGACACGTTAGAGGCAGGAAACATGTTCCCAATGATGGGGGAGTCCAGAACAAGGGGCCACAGTTTAAGAATAAGGGGTAGGCCATTTAGAACTGAGATGAGGAAAAACTTTTTCAGTCAGAGAGTTGTGAATCTGTGGAATTCTCTGCCTCAGAAGGCAGTGGAGGCCAATTCTCTGAATACATTCAAGAGAGAGCTGGATAGACCTCTTAAGGATAGCGGAGTCAGGGGGTATGGGGAGAAGGCAGGAACGGGGTACTGATTGAGAATCATCAGCCATGATCACATTGAATGGCGGTGCTGGCTCGAAGGGCCGAATGGCCTCCTCCTGCACCTATTGTCTATTGTCTATACGTGTATGTATAAATATATATACATGAATGTACGTGTGTATATATGTTTATATATGTGTGTATATGTATATATACACACAACTTTTTTTTCTTGATTATTATATTGTTTACAGTAGTGTTTACATATTCTGCGGGGCTGCTGCAAATAAGAATGTCATTGTTCTATGGGACTTATGACAATAAAACACTCTTGACATGACTCTTGGCTCTCTTAGCTCTAAATGGTAACCGTCACTTGGAGCTCTGACTTGCATAATGTGGCATAATAACCATACTATGGCGAGTCCGAAAACTTGTTGGTTGTAGAAGAAGTTTATTGCAGCCGCAATATTCAAATACAAAGTTAAACAACAAGGTAAAGGACAACCATCAAAAACTTATTGTCTTCTTCGAAGACTTCGCCGAACTGAACATTTCGGGCGCCAAAAGCACATATGACCACGCTGGCCAATCAGCGATGTCGCTCTCTGGACCAATCCCTACGGTCGCGCTCACACGTGACCTTGCTGGCCAATCTGAGGGTTCGACGACCCGGACCATTCTCTATGGTCGCTACATGACCCCCCCCAGAACCCGAGGTACGGAACCTAGCAGGGAGCCGGATTTCGCGACCATAACGAGTACAGAGAGGGGCAGCCTGAACCACAGGAGCCGGGGGTTCCGGACTTGGAGGAACTGCCGGAACGGGGGGTCCTGGAGGAACTGCCGGAACGGGGGGTCCTGGACTGAGCGGAACTAACGGAGGTTGGCCTCTCCTAGGGGTTTGGCCGACCAGGACTGGTTGATCCAGATCCAAGTGTGCAGGTTTGAGCCGGGACACCGAGACGAGCTCACTCCTGCCGCACATGTCTAAGGTGAAGGTAGCCGTTCCCTTACGCAAAACCCGGAACGGCCCTTGATAGACCCTCTGCAACGGGGCACGATGGGAATCTTTTCGCAGAAACACAAACTCACAGTCCTTCAGGGAAGGCGGTTCATGTACCATGGGACACCCATGACGTGAAGTCGGAACTGGAGCCAGGGAACCCACCCGTGCCCGGAGAGATGCTAACACTGATGGGACTGGAGGCAACTGGTCTGAGGGGTCCGGAAACAAATCTCCGGGTACTCGAAGTGTCGAGCCATATACTAGCTCCGCGGACGACGCACCGAGATCTAGCTTAGGAGCAGTCCGGATGCCCAGAAGAACCCAGGGGAGTTGGTCTACCCAGTCCGGGCCTTCAAGCCTTGCACTGAGGGACGCCTTAAGTTGACGGTGGAACCTTTCTACAAGTCCATTTGCCTGGGGGTGATATGCAGTAGTGGGTTGTAACTTGGAACCGTACAGTTCTGCGAGTGCGGCCCAGAGGGACGAAGTGAACTGCGGCCCCCTGTCAGTGGTAATAACTGCCGGGACCCCGAAACGAGCTACCCAATGGAGGGCCAAAGTCCTGGCACAAGACGCTGACGAAATATCAGACAATGGGAAAGCCTCTGGCCACCGGGTGAACCGATCCACCACCGTGAGGAGGTGGGTGTAGCCCCGGGAGAAGGCAAAGGCCCGACTAAATCCACGTGGATGTGGAAAAAACGAACTGCTGGGACCTCGAACTCCTGTACGGGGGGCTGGACATGGCGCTGGACTTTAGCGGTCTGACAGGGAACGCAGGAACGCGCCCAACCCGCTACCTGTTTCCGTAGGCCATGCCAGACAAACCGAGCTGCTACCAAAGCAGAGGTGGAGCGGATGGACGGGTGCGCCAGCCCATGAATGGCATCAAAAACCCGGCGCTGAAGGGAGGGCGGTACTACCGGCCTGGGACGGGGAAGGGAAACATCGCACCAGACTTTCGTGCCTTCCGACCCGCAGGCTACCTGAGCCAACTTCAATCCCGAAGTGGTGGACTGGTATGCCGAGGCGGTATCCGCTAGAAGCTGTGCCTCCGCAAGCTCCTGGGGATCCACCTCGCAGTCCACCGCCGAAATAGGGGAAAAAGCAGGTCTAGACAGGGCGTCAGCAACGGCATTAAGCTTACCCGCGACATGACGGAAATCGGTGGTAAATTCGGAGATAGCAGTCAGGTGCCGCTGCTGGCGGGCCGACCATGGGTCAGACAATTTGAAAAATGCAAATGTTAATGGTTTGTGGTCCGTAAAGGCCACAAATGGGCGGCCCTCAAGGAAATACCTGAAATGACGAACAGCTAAATAGAGGGCCAGAAGCTCTCGGTCAAATGCGCTATACTTCAGCTCAGCCGAATTTAGTTGCCGGCTGAAAAACGCCAAGGGCTGCCAACGGCCACCGACCTGCTGCTCCAAGACCCCGCCCACCGCCACGTCAGAGGCGTCAACCATCAGGGCCGTGGGGGCGGAGGGGCTCGGGTGGACCAACATGGTGGCGTCTGCTAATGCTGCCTTAGCTGCTGTAAAAGCCGACTCTGCGGCCGGGGACCATGTCAACTCTACCGGTTTTCCCGCGAGGCACTGGAAAAGCGGGCGCATGACCCGCACAGCTGCCGGAACGAACCTATGGTAGAAGTTAACCATGCCTACGAACTCCTGTAGTCCTTTTACTGTGGTGGGCCTGGGAAATGCCCGGATAGCCTCCACCTTCTCGGGCAAAGGGGAGGCGCCGGCAGGGGTAATTCTGTGCCCTAAAAAATCAAGAGAAGGGAGGCCGAATTGACACTTGGAGGGTTGGATAATGAGCCCGTGGTCTTGGAGCTGCTGGAACACAGTCCGCAAGTGGACCTGGTGTTCCTGCACTGAGGGGCTGGCGACCAGGATGTCGTCTAAATAAATAAACAAAAAGGGTAAACCCCGACCCACACGGTCCATCAGTCGTTGGAAAGCCTGTGCCGCGTTCTTTAAACCGAAAGGCATACGCAACCATTCAAACAACCCGAACGGAGTAATCGTGGCAGTTTTCTGTATGTCCTCCGGACGCACCGGAATCTGGTGGTATCCTCGCACCAAATCGATTTTGGAGAACACCACCGCTCCTTCCAGCCCAGACGAAAAGTCCTGTAGGTGCGGTATGGGGTAGCGATCAGCCGTGGTGACAGCATTGAGATGCCGATAATCGGCACATGGTCTCCACCCCCCAGATGCCTTGGAGACCATATGCAACGGCGAGGCCCACGGGCTGTCGGACTGACGGGCAATGCCCATTTCCTCCATCTTCCTAAATTCCGCCCGTGCCACCACCAGTTTGTCTGGCGGTAGTCTCCTGGCCCGAGCGAAAACGGGAGGGCCCTCGGTGCGGATGTGATGGACCACGCCGTGCTTGGCCGAAGGCGTGTCAAAACGTTGGATGAGCAGCTCTGGAAACTCCGCCAGGATCTCAGCATACGAGTCAGGGGCCGCGACGACGGCCTGGACAGTAGGGCTGGGCGGGGAGGCGATTGTCGGAGCGACGGGCTCCTCGCTGGCGGAGGGTCGGAGGTCGTTACCGCGGACATCAGGGACCAGTGAAAAAGCCCAGAGAAAATCTGCGCCTAGGATCGCTTGTCTGACGTCTGCTATGATGAATGGCCATTCGTACGTGCGGAGGCCTAACACAAGGGACATCTTCCGTATACCGAAAGTGCGAATGGGGCTGCCATTAACCGCGATGAGGATGGGACCTGTCTTATCCGTTCTGGTTTCGAGGTCTGTCGGCGGCACTATACTGACGATGGCTCCCGTGTCCACCAAAAATTCTGTGTCCGTGAATCGATCGTGGATGTAGAGGCGTCGGTTCTGGCCAATCGCAACTGCCCCTATGTACGATCGGCCGAGGCATTTCCCGCGAAGGTACAAGGTGAGCGGCAGTTGCGGGATTCGCTACCCCATCGTAGGTGATAATAGCACCAGCCGCGCTTGTGCGGATCTTTTTGGCGGACTTTCGGAGAACTGGCGGGAGACGCGGCGCCATCTTGATGTCGCTGTGGCGTGGTCACTGATGTCGAGACCTTGTTGATCGAACCGCTTGCCTTGTTTTTAGCCGCTATGAGCACGTCCGCTTTCGCTGCATATGCTTCGGGGTCCTTAAAAGAACAATCCGTGAGCAGCAGTCGGACATCCTCAGGAAGCTTCTCTCGGAATGCCTGTTCGAACATAAGGCAATCCGTATGCTCACCGGCTAGCATCATCATTTCGGCCATGAGAACGGACGGCCGTCGATCTCCGAGGTCCGGTAGGTGCAGAAGTCTTTCAGCGCAATCATGCCTATTAAACCCGAAGGTTCGCAGTAACACTTTCTTCATTGCCTCGTACTTGCTTTCCGCAGGCGGATTAACGATGAACCGCATCACGCGTGTGGTCGTCTCCGGTGATAGAGCGCTGATGAGGTAGTAATACTTCGTCGAGTCGGCCGATATGTTCTTTATATGAAATTGGGCTTCGGTGTGGACAAACCAAGATTGCGGTGAATGTGTCCAAAACAACGGAAGGTGAACGCTTACCGCGCTTAACTCCGGTGTGCCAGGCGTGGCAATCAACAACGAGGCGTCGTGTTCCTGCATAGTCGGTGATCGTCCAGATCATGTCGGGGTCACCAATATGGCGAGTCCGAAAACTTGTTGGTTGTAGAAGAAGTTTATTGCAGCCGCAATATTCGAATACAAAGTTAAACAACAAGGTAAAGGACAACCATCAAAAACTTACTGTCTTCTTCGAAGACTTCGCCGAACTGAACATTTCGGGCGCCAAAAGCGCACATGACCACGCTGGCCAATCAGCGATGTCGCTCTCTGGACCAATCCCTACGGTCGCGCTCACACGTGACCTTGCTGGCCAATCTGAGGGTTCGACGACCCGGACCATTCTCTATGGTCGCTACAATACCACACTCTCTTCACCTATCAAGAAGTAAATAACAACAAGTGAATAAATGAACGAATGAGTGAATGAATATATTAGGACTTCTGGTGTATTACATAGAAACATAGAAAGTAGGTGCAGTAATAGGCCATTCGGCCCTTCGAGCCTGAACCTCCATTCAATATGATCATGGCTGATCATCCAACTCAGTATCCCGTACCTGCCTTCTCTCCACACCCGCTGATCCCTTTAGCCACAAGGGCCACATCTAACTCCCTCTTAAATATAGCCAATGAACTGGCCTCAACTACCTTCTGTGGCAGAGAATTCCACAGATTCACCACTCTCTATGTGAAAAAAAACGTTCTCATCTCGGTCCTAAAAGACTTCCCCCTTATCCTTAAACTGTGACCCCTTGTTCTGGACTTCCCCAACATCGGGAACAATCTTCCTGCATCTAGCCTGTCCAACCCCTTAAGAATTTTGTAAGTTTCTATAAGATCCCCCCTCAATCTTCTAAATTCCAGCGAGTGTTATAGTTATTACGATACGATACTATACAATACGATAGAACTTTATTTATCGCAGCAGGGAAATCTGCTCTGGTGGATGTTTTTGTTAAATTATATTTTATGTGGCTGTGTGTCATGTTGCTTTTCATTTAGTATGGCTGTGTGGTATTTCAAATGCCACTGTACCTTCATTGGTACGTGACAATAAATTGATCTTGAATCTTGAATCTTGAATCTTGAATCTTGAAATTGATCTGCCAACAGTCATAAAAACACAAAATACATGAAACAATGGAATTAAAGATGACGAGTGGATAGGATTGGGGATGTGCAGAGATTGGGGAGAGGGGGGAGGGGAGTCAGTCTACCCCACGACAGAAGGGGAAGGAGTTGTACAGTTTGATAGCCACAGGGATGAAGGATCTCCTGTGGCGTTCTGTGCTGCATCTTGGTGGGACCAGTCTGTTGATGAAGGTGCCCCTCAGGTTGACCAGTGTGTCATGGAGGGGGTGAGCTGTATTGTCCAGGATGCTCTGCAGTTTGAGGAGCATCCTCCTCTCCAAGACCACCTCCCATGATTCCAACTCCACTCCCCAAGACAAGATGTTAGAACATTAGAACAGGCATTAGGAATTGCAGAGCGGGTAGATACGATTTAATTCTTTGCGTTTGTTCCGTCATTTAGTGAAGTTGTGGCTGATTTTTAACTCAATTCCATAAACCTGCAATTTGTTCTCAGATTTAAAATTAACGATAGGACTAGCATCAATTAGCATTTGTGGGAAAACTACAAACTCCAACCATCTTTAAAAGCACTAATTTCTCAGTAACTTCATTCCAGACTTCCCTTGAGCTCCTTCCAAGCAGCACCATACAACAGTATCATTCTACTTATTTTGGCCTGTATGTTCTCCAAAACCAGAGGAAATAGATTCTCACCCTCACAGTTTCAGGTTTCCCTTTGAAACCGTATTATTCTTCAACCTTTTCAATTTCAGCAAATATTATCATCTTTAAATTTTAACATGGGGAAACCAGGTAGTATTTTGGTAAATCAATGGTATAGGGCAGGCCAACATATCGTTGTTCAGGTTTGGTCTCAAAACTGCTCAGTATCTTCTCTGAGATATTCAGAGACAAATCTCACTGAATCTTGAGCTTGGAGTTAGACACAAAATGCTTGAATCACTCAGCGGGACAGGCAGCATCTCTGGACAGAAGGAATGGGTGACGTTTTGGGTCGAGACCTGAAACATCACCCGTTCCTTCTATCCAAAGATCCTGCTAAGTTACTCCAGAATTTTGTGTCTATCTTCGGTGTAAACCAGCATTTGCAGTTCCTTCCTACACATATCTTTGCTAAGCTCAGGTCTCAAAACTGCTCAGGAACTGCTCTGAGAAGATATTCAGGGACAAATCTCCCTGAATCTTGAGTTTGCAATGCCACGTTAAAGTTCCTAACAGTTTGGGACCGTACCATTTATTTTCTTGGAGAGATATTGGCATTAAGTGTACAGAACTCAGACATCAGCTCTACCCTCCCTAATTATAAATCCCTAGTTATCGGTTAGTTCACCATCCCCAGATCTCATATCGAAGCCACAGTCTAAAGGAAGCCAAAACCACCTGGAGGCACATAAATGATGGGATAGCTGGAATTAAACACCCACTGAACCTTCAATGGAAGGTTGTCGTGTTTACGTGCATGCGTTCACCAGGGAGCAGGTGCAGACATGGAAGCATGGGTACATCTGATAGCAGCCATGACATTGGAGAAGCAAGCAATGACAAAGAAAGCTCGTCTGGTTGTCATTTTCAGCTGTGGGGACTTTGGAAAGATGATACAGTGGGGATGGGTGAAGGATATCCTTGGCAATGCAGTATTTACTTGAAACTTGCTTCACTTAGTCAGCAAGGTTTAGAGTTAGCAATTCAGAAATATACCAGAGGTACACTCTTTGTTGACAATAACTGTGAATGACACTCCGGGTCCGAACAGATTTTAGTGTCCTTCTTATTCAGTCATGCTTTAACATAACGCCTTTCGCAGCCTTAAAAGATGTCCAAAAGCAAATTACAACCACTGCAATAGACCTGAAAGACGAGATCTTAGACGTCATTGAAACATCTTAATTGATTATAGATCTTGAGATCTTGCGAATTATTAATATTTCTGCAGCATGCACTCAGAAAATAAAAACTGGTGCTTTTTTTTTTCTTTCTGTAACATTTAGTTATATTTGTAACAGCAGGGTCAAACAATGAGAGAAAAAAGGCCATTACTGAAGAACTAAAGTGAAGAAGTCCTACTGAAATTACGCGGGGCTTTGATCAGACCACACCTAGAGTACTTTTACTGTAGAGCAGTGAACATTTACAAGACATCCCCAGGGTAGGGATATTGTTCTATAAGGACAATTGCTCTTCTTTAGATGTTCGAATGATATTCGGGGCTTTAAATGAAATACATATGATTCTGCACGTCTCCACAGGGCATATGCTAGGTCAAACACACTGGTGGGCAAGTTTAAAAACTAAGCATCACTATCTCAGAATAAAGGACTGGCCTTTCAAGACTGAGGTGGGTAAAAATAACATTAACAGAAAGCGCTGTGAATCTTTGGAATTTCCCAACATAGAGGATAATTGATGTTAGGTTAATGAAGACATTTAAGACAGATTTTCAAATACCAAAGAAATGAAGCAATGAAGGTGTTAGACCAGTAGTGGGAGATAAGGTTAAGTCAAGTCAAGTCAAGTCAAGTCAAGTTTATTTGTCACATACAAAAACAGGTGTGAAGTGATGTGCAGTGAAATGAAAGTTCACCCATAGTCCAGCAATAGAGCAATAAAAATAAGCAATTTCACACACAATCACAAACCAACACAAAACAAAAAAAAAGAAACATCCATCACAGTGAGTCTCCTCCAGTCACCTCCTCACTGTGATGGAAGGCCAGAATGTCTTTTCTCTTCCCCTGCCGTCTTCTCCCGCGGTCAGGCTGTTGACGTTGCCACGTTCCAGGCCGCGCCGGACGGTGAAAGGTCTGCAGCGGGCCGACCCAAGCCCCGCGATCCGGGGCGGGCGAAGACGCTGCCGCTGCACGTCGGGGCGGTCGGGGCTCCCGACATTGAAGCCCCCGCCGGGCAGAAAAAAATCCCGCGGCCTATTTCAGGCCCCGCCGGACGGTGAAATGGCCGCGGTGAGCCGACCCAAGCCCCACGGGGGCGGGCGAAGACCCTGCCGCTGCCAGAGCGCCCGAAGACGGCCCCCACCCAGGGGCCTTACATACAGGTAGGAAACACCTTACATATGCGGGGATCACTGGTCGGTGAGGATTCGGCGGGCCGAAGGACCTGTTTCTGCACTGTGTCTCTCAACTAAACTGAACCTACGATTTCAATAAATAGTGGGCAGCTCAATGTGCTTACTTATTCCACTGTTCCTTAAACCCCTGTCCCACTAGGGTGATTTTATAGGCGACTACAGGCGACTAGGCTGTCGTCACGCGGTTGCCGGGGTGTCGCCTGTATGGTCGTGAGTCGTCTCCAAAGAGTCGTAGCGTTTTTCTGGTCGCCGCTGAATTTTGAAATGTTTAAAACATTTTGGCGACTGTTGGTTTGACGCCAGTGATCATAGCTTGACGTCTCCTGACGTAGGCGCTGTCGTAGGTTGTTGCCAGGTTGTCACCAGGTGACTTAGGTTGTCGCCGGTGCTGACTTCGTTGAATTCCATTTGCGACTACCTACATCAACCGGCGACAGGTACCGGCCTCAAGACTGGAGGCCAAAATGACGTGAACTGTCTTCAGTTGTCGCCGACACGGTCGTAGCTTGTCACGGGTGAACGTAGGTTGACTTCGGTTGTCGTAGGTTGCCACCTGTGTGGTCGTAGGTTGTCGTAGGTGCGGTCGTAGGTGCGGTCGTAGGTGGACGTCCTACTCGCGATGATTGGGCCGCTGGTTGTCGGTAGCTTGCCGTAGCTTGACGTCGACTGGGTGGTAGGTTGCTGTATCTTGTCGTAGACATTGTCGTGGGGGGGGGGGTCCAGTCGCCAATTTTTCGGCGAACTGCTACGACTATGACAGTCGCCGACAGTCACCTAAAAAAAAGCCTAACTGGGACAGGGCCCTTACAAGCAATACAACCTAGCATAGTTTATGGGGTTGGAAGAAATAGCTGCTATGAACCGGTCCTGCTGAGCCAGATGGTCACATCGCACAATGAACCGGCACAGATCTACTTGCACTTTATTCTGTTTTAAAACTGTTCCAATTTGTTTCATTGGGTTGTTTAAATTAATACTGATTAGCTAATTAATTTATTGCATCGTATGGGAGGCGCATTCCCAATCTTGTTGTACCCCTGTACAATGACAATAAAGATATATATTGTATTGTATTGTATTGTATTGTATTGTATTGTAGTGGCAGTGATGAAGAATGTTTTATTGACTTTTGAAACTAATTGATATTCCTATTGTGAATTTCCTGCCAAGATTTAAACACTTTTAATGCAATTGGAATTATGACCAAAGAACAAAAATTGTTGGGTTTTTCACTACATCTTCAATCTACCCTAAACTTGAGATCAAAACAAACCCGCCACTGTCCTAATAGCATCACGCATGTACTTTTTGGGTGAAGCTGAACTAGAATGCATTTGTTTGTAATTCTATGACTGCACAACTGATGTCCTGTGAATATTCTGTGTGCATCCTTAACAAGGATTGTGAAATAGTTGTTTAATATTTAGTATTGAAGAATATTTATTTTACTTTGTATTATGGTGGTCGGTTTGTTTGTACTGTTTTGTATTGTACGTAGCATTTTTGTAAATAATTGATTTAAATAATTTTTGGTTCAAAAAATATATATATTCTGTTTGCACAACGTTCCCTTGATTGGTGATCTATAGTAACTGATGTCCAGAACTCATCAAAACTAGGAATGTGTCAGAAATAATGGCAGTTGAAGGACTGGTAAATTACGTCATTCAAAAGGTTGAGAGCTAGGAAGGATTTGAAAGCAATAAAAAGTATTGTCTATTTATTTCACAAAATGCTGGAGTAACTCAGCAGGTCAGGCAGCATCTCAGGAGAGAAGGAATGGGTGACGTTTCGGGTCGAGACCCTTCTTCAGACTGATGTCAGGGGGGCGGGACAAAGGAAGGATATAGGTGGAGACAGGAAGATAGAGGGAGAACTGGGAAGGGGGAGGGGAAGAGAGGGACAGAGGAGCTATCTAAAGTTGGAGAAGTCAATGTTCATACCGCTGGGCTGCAAGCTGCCCATATGAGGTGCTGTTCGTCCAATTTGCAGTGGGCCTCACTATGGCACTGGAGGAGGCCCATGATAGAAAGGTCAGACTAGGAGTGGGAGGGGGAGTTGAAGTGCTCAGCCACCGGGAGATCAGGTTGGTTAAGGCGGACTGAGCGAAGGTGTTGAGCGAAACGATCGGCGACCCTGCATTTGGTTTTGCCAATGTAAAGAAGTTGACATCTAGAGCAGTGGATACAATAGATGAGGTTGGAGGAGGTGCAGGTGAACCTCTGTCTCACCTGGAAAGTATTGTCTAATTTGGATATTGCTGGGAGTTACTAAAGATCAAAAATCAAAGGAGCATTGTGTGAATAGGATAGTACAAACTAGGGCAGGCCAGAATTCCCTATGGATGACATCAAGAATAAGTCGGCGTAAAAATGTGACAGTGATGCCTGTTAAAAACTAAGGAATGGATATCGGTTCATTTGAGGCAGGAGAGAGTCAGGTGATGTGTAGGAAGGAACTGCAGGTGCTGGTTTACACCGAAGATAGACACAAAAAGCTGGAGTAACTCAGTGGGACAGGCAGCATCTCTGGAGAGAAGGAATGGGTGACGTTTCGGGTCAAGATCCTTCTTCGGACCAGTTAGGGAAAAGGGTAACAAGAGATATGTAGACGAGGTTAAACGCAAATTGGAGGAACAGCATCTCAAATTGGGCAGCTTTCAGCCCAGTCGCACGATTATTGATTTCTCTAACTTCAAGTAACCCCAGCATTCCCTCTCTTACTACCCATCCCCCACCCAAGTCGCACCAGCTTCTCGCTTTCACCCAACAAACAGCTAACAATGGCCTGTTTTCTTTAGGGTAGCACGGTGGCGCAGCGGTAGAGTTGCTGCCTTACAGCAAATGCAGCGCCGGAGACTCAGGTTCGATCCTGACTACAGGTACTGTCTGTACGGAGTTTGTACGTTCTCCCCGTGACCTGTGTGGGTTTTCTCCGAGATCTTCGGTTTCCTCCCACACTCCAAAGACGTACAGGTATGTAGGTGAATTGACTGGGTAAATGTAAAAATTGTCCCTAGTGGGTGTAGGATAGTGTTACATAAATCAAAATGGCGGCACTGCCCTAGCAGCTGCGGCTCACCTGCGGTCCATTTGTCTTTGTGTTTTTGTTGTTTTTTTTGGTCTTAATTGTAGTTGTGATGTGGTGTTTTTGTGTTTGTGTACTATGTGTGTATGTGGGGGGGAGGGGGAAACTGTAACATTGTAAATAGGTGTCCCTTCCGAACGGAGACCCGACCTTTGTTTTCTGGGTGTTGTCTCCGTTCCTGCTGCGGCCTACCATCGGCCCAACTCCTGGAGCTGGCGGCCTCCAGGGCTCTGGTTCGCAGAGCCCGCGGATCGGACTTACCATCACCGGAGCCGGCCGTCTTCGGAGGCTGCGGGAGCGGCTGCGACTCGCCTTAGGCTCGGGCCGCGTGGATGCCGACATCGGGAGCTCCGGCAGCGGCAGCGGGTTCGCCCGCCCCGAATCGCGGGGCTTGGGTCGAGGACATTTCACCGTCCGGCGCGGCCTAAGATATGCCGCGGGATATTTCTCTGCTGGGCGGGGGCTTCAATGTCGGGAGCCACGATCGCCCCGACGTGCAGCAACAGCGGCGGCAGCGTGTTCGCCCGCCCCGGATCGGACTTATCATCGGCGGAGCCGGCCGTCTTCGGAGGCTGCGGGAGCGGCTGCGACGCGACGCGCCTTGGGCTTGGCCCGCTGCGGACCATCCGGCGCGGCCTACGACCACAACAACCTGACTGCGGGCGAGGACAGCGGGAGAAGGGAAAGACATTGTGGCCTTCCATCACAGTGAGGAGAGGACTGGAGGAGACTCACTGTGATGGATGTTTCTTTTTTTTTGTGTGTTTTTGGGGTTGGGTGGTTTGAGTGCCTGTTTGATGCTTTTATTGTTGGACTGTGTTTTTGGGGGGTTTTTGGGGTTGTGTAATTTGAATGCCTGTTTAGCGCTTTTATTGTTGGACTGTGTTTTTGGGGGTTTTGGGGTTGTGTGATTTGAATGCCTATTTAATGCTTTTATTGTTGGACTGTGTTTTGGGGGTTTTTTTGGGGTTGTGTGATTTGAATGCCTATTTAATGCTTTTATTGTTGGACTGTGTTTTTTGGGGTTGTGTGATTTGAATGCCTATTTAATGCTTTTATTGTTGGACTGTGTTTTTTGGGGTTGGGTAATTTGGGTGCCTGTTTAGTGCTTTTATTGTTGGACTGTGTTTTTGGGGGTGTAATTTTGATGCTTATTTAATGCTTTTGTTGTTGGACTGTGGGTGATTGAATTAACATTTTGTTCAAGATGGCCGCGCCGTTGTGTTTGGCTGCCTGCCACTGTATGTTTCTTTTTTTTTTCCTAGTCAGATGTGCAGCACTTTGGTCAACGTGGGTTGTTTTTAAATGTGCTATACAAATAAATTGACTTGACTCGACTTGACTACTGTGCGGGGATCGCTGGGCGGCACGGACCCGGTGGGCCGAAGGGCCTGTTTCCACGCTGTATCTCTAAATCTAAAAAAAATCCAAAAAATCATCATTCCATTCTTGCATATCTTTCACTCATCGCTCTATATCTCTCTACATCATTGTCTATACCTCTCGTTTCCTTTTTCCATAACTAGTCTGAAGAAGAGTCTCGACCCGAAACGTCACCGAAACGACAAACGGCGGCTAGAAAACTGATCACAGGGGGAGGAGATGAGATGGAAACGTGGGAAAAAGGGATGGCAACATCCCTCCAAGAACATGGAGAGAAGAGAAAGGGTTTGAGAAATGGGTCTGGAATACTCACGAGATGAAGGATGATGGGAGATTTGAAAGAAAGGGAACAATTGGAGCTGCTTATAATATCAGATAACGGCAGAGTCAGGGAGGAAAGTTGGGTGATAGCAGTGCGGTGGGAATTACACATAAGAGACGAGCATGAGGAATGTGTAAGTTCAAGGCTGGGTGAGAGATTGGTCAGGTAGACTTGTGAAAGTTAATGAAACAGCATAGGCCTCGACTGTAATGATAAAGAGGATCTCGGAAGATGGGTCCCAACTCTAATCATCACCTAGCCATGTTCTCCAGAGATGCTGCCTGACCCACTGAGTTACTCCAGCACTATGTGTCTGTTTATGTCTTTGCTCTTGTTAGAGATAAGGTTGGAGTTAGCAAGGGGGGCGGGAGGGGGGTTAAAATGGATTCTAGTGAGGACTAGAAGTTACAGAAAATTATTTTTGGATTTTGGACGATCCTGGTGTTGTGCAGCGGTAGAGTTGCTGCCTTACAGCGAATGCAGCGCCGGAGACTCAGGTTCGATCCTGACTACGGGCGCCGTCTGTACGGAGTTTGTACGTTCTCCCTGTGACCTGCATGGGTTTTCTCCGAGATCTTCGGTTTCCTCCCACACTCCAAAGACGTACAGGTATGTAGGTTAATTGACTGGGTAAATGTTTTTAAAAAATTGTCCCTAGTGTGTGTAGGATAGTGTTAGTGTGCGAGGATCGCTGGGCGGCGCGGACTCAGTGGGCCGAAGGGCCTGTTTCCGTGCTGTATCTCTAAATCAAAATAGTTTTTGTCAGAGAGGAATTTTGACCTGGTACTGCTTTTATTAATTTCTCTAACGTTTTGCCATTGATGTTCAAATCTTTGGTTTAAACCAGCATCTGCAGTTCCTTCAAATGTATTTCCCTTGAATTTAAAGAAACAAAATTGAAGGCTGTACCAAAGAGAATGGTTCAGGTAGGAGCGAGAGTGAGTGTTTGTAGAGGTAGAGGTGTGATTTTGTAACTGCAGAAGTGTGATGCTGAATGAGAGTCTGATGACTGATGAGTTGGGAAGTTGGAATTAGTTTATTGTCAAATGTACCAAGATACCAGAGGCCAAAGTCTAAGAATAAAGGGGAGGCCACTTAAAACTGAGGTGAGAAAAAACCTTTCCACCCAGAGAGTTGTGAATTTGTGGAATTCTCTACCACAGAAGGCAGTGGAGGCCAATACACTAGATGAATTTAAAAGAGAGTTAGATAGAGCTCTAGGGGCTAGTGGAATCAAGGGATATGGGGAGAAGGCAGGCACGGGTTACTGTGTAGATGATCAGCCATGATCACAATGAATGGCGGAGCTGGCTCGAAGGGCCTTCTCCTGCACCTATTTTCTACGTTTCCATGATACAGTGAAATACTTTATGTACATGCTATCCAATCAAATCATACCATACACAAGTACAATAGGTAGAGCCAAAAAAAAAATATCAGCATGCAGAATATAGTGGTACAGCATCAGTGGGACAGAGAAAGTGCAAGATTCCCTATGGCGTAGGGTGGAAGATCAGGGCTACATTCTAGTAGGACATTCAGTAGGTGAATATCACAGTATGTGCTTTAGTTGTTGTATCTTTCATCCTGGTGGAAGAGGAAGGAATGACTCGGGTGAAAATGGTCACCGATGTTTTTAATGCTTTCCCAAGATCTCGTGAAGTGTAGATAGAGTTAATGTATGTGGCTGCCTCTCTAAAATAGAACACATGGAGAATTTTCAATCCATTAACCTTCAGACCTTCCCAATGGCTGCAACTAATGAAAGTACATCTTTCTAAAACGCGAGAGAAAGATTGGATAGAAAAGTATAATTAACATTACAGGATGTTTCCAATTTATATATTTCCGAAAATTAATAAACAGGGTTTAGAGTTCTTGCAAAGGATTTTTGACCTGAAATGTTAACGTTGTTCCTCTTTCCACAGATGCGGTCTGACCTGCTGAGTATTTGCGGTATTTTCTGTCATTTATGTTATATTTATTTTTTATCTCAAAAATAAACTTTAAGCATTATAAGAAATATATACAAAACAAAAAACCATGCAAAAACTTGTAATACTTTCTTAGTGTCCATATGTTCAACGTTGTTAGTGTGCTACTCACTCAGTCAGAGCGGCACGGTGGCGCAGCAGTATAGTTGCTGCCTCACAGCGAATGCAGCGCCGGAGACTCAGGTTCGATCCCGACTACGGGCGCCGTCTGTACGGAGTTTGTACGTTCTCCCCGTGACCTGCGTGGGTTTTCTCCGAGATCTTCGGTTTCCTCCCACACTCCAAAGACGTACAGGTATGTAGGTTAATTGACTGGGTAAATGTAAAAATTGTCCCTAGTGTGTGTAGGATAGTGTTAATGTGCGGGGATCGCTGGGCGGCGCGGACTCGGTGGGCTGAAGGGCCTGTTTCCGCGCTGTATCTCTAAATCTAAAAACAAATCTAAAATGTGCTCACACAAAACACTCTTGCCACTCGTGTGGCCCCTTGGGATGAGATCCCTCTCTTTGTTTGAGGACTGTCCACACTGACCATCAGAAAAGAGTGGTTTGCAGCAAATTGATGGTCTTCCAGCAGCAATTGATGTCCATCTCAAAGTACGTCTCCAGGAATAGCCCATAAATCAGAGAATCCTAATTTCCTATAGTTATGTTACTACAAAAATTAAATTACATAATTCATTTACTACAGAAGTTCAGAGAGTACTGGTTAACTTTAAATGATAGGAAGGAACTGCAGATGCTGGTTTACACCGAAGATAGACACAAAATGCTGGAGTATCTCAGTGGGACAGGCAGCATCTCTGGAGAGAAGGAATGGGTGACATTTCGGGTTGAAACCTTTCTTCAAACTGAGACACAGGGGTGAGGGTGACATTGATCCTCTGAAGAAGGGTCTCGACCCGAAACGTCGCCCATTCCTTCTCTCCTGAGATGCTGCCTGACCTGCTGAGTTACTCCAGCATTGTGTGAATTGATCCTTTGATCGCTCATTTTCACACCTTACCCTTCCATATCTTTATGCCTATCTCTCCCCTGACTCTCAGTCTGAAGAAAGGTCTCGACCCAAAATGTCACCCATTCCTTCTCTCCAGAGGAACTGCCCGTCCCACTGAGTTACTCCAGCATTTTGTGTCTAACTTTGAATGTTGGTATTGGTTTACCAGCTACTTAATGGGAGAATCTTTAATAGAATTCAAAACAAAACTGAGGGCTGGTATCACAAGAGGTTCAAACTTGTGCATTACATTGATCGTGTAAATGAGAATTTTACTGAGGTACCAATCCCCACACTTTATTTAGTGCTATCTTAAAGAATGAATAATGTCATGTGGAGGTAATGAGGTTTCTTGCAAGATCAACTGTGCACAAATATGAGGTGGGCCACTGGATCAATGAATGGTGGACACGAGTTTATTCCATGTTTCTTCCATGGTGGACGCGAGTTTATTCTTTTGGCCTTTTGCCCAGTTTAAAAACTATTCCTGGGCCATTTTGCTGTGAAAAGGTGACTAACATAGAAATGTTTCTCTGCCCCAAAATTTCACAAGATCAAGTGTATAAGGAAACCTAGCACCTAAAAAGGCCCAAGCCAGTTAACATTGTACTCTTCAGCCCTGAGGCTCTGAATAGCTTATCCATACGGTTCCTTGAATAACCAAACTTTGCATAGATCCCTTTCATGGACCTTTGTTCTTTTCAGAATCCTACAACATCTGAGGGAAGGAAACCAATTACTCAAAAAGCTATGCTTCATGGTGATAAAACTTCAAAGAGCGCAACATATAACAGAGAGAAGCAAGATTGTCTTAGGTTAAATATTCAACAGTCAATGGAATTGTCTGTTTTCTGCATCCCTTCTTTCTCCCCATATCCCTTGATTCCGTTGGCCCTAAGAGCTATACCTAGGCTTGGCCAAGTTGGCCATCCGCGAGTCAAGGCGCCAGGCGCAAGAGGGCTCTGCCCGAGCCGGCCGCCTGCCCCGTTTCCAGGGTTACGTCCGCGCTCGGGTGGTGTTAGAAAGGGACTATGCGCTGTCCACGGGTGCCCTGGGGGATTTCCGGGACTTTTGGGCACGGCGGGGGGGGTGGAATGCAACCTCAATAAGGATGGTGATGTAGTTGTATAGTAGTTCATTTAGTATGTTTGTTTGACTTGTATCATGGTGCTGGGTTTTGCTTTGACTTATTTCGTACTGTAAATATTATTGTAAATAATTGATTAAATTATTTTTGGTTTAAAAAAAAGGGCTATATCTAACTCGCTCTTGGAGGCCAATTCACTGAATGTATTCAAGAGATAGATAGAGCTCTTGGGGCTAACTGAATCAAGGGATATGGGGAGAAAGCAGGTACGGGATACTGAGTTGGATGATCAGCCATGATCATATTGAATGGCTCGAAGGGCCGAATGGCCTACACATGCACCTCTGTTTCTATTTTTCTATGTTTCTTATGCTCTATCACCATTAGAGTATGCACCATTTGAGCATTCACCGTACGCTATCAAAATGTCTGGATTTAAATGGGTTCCTTAATAGCTTGCCTGGTTTCTACTTTCAGGAGACTATTTTCTGGCTAATACAATAATTTTCTCTGTGCCAATGTAACAAATAGATGAAGCTTCAAATCGTTCTCTTATTAAACTAATTCGATTGGTTACTCTGATCCATTCAGCTAATTATAACCAATGATAACATGAGACAGGTGAGACAGAGGTTCACCTGCACCTCCTCCAACCTCATCTATTGCATCCGCTGCTCCAGATGTCAACTTATTTACATCGACGAAACCAAGAGCAGGCTCGGCGATCGCTTCGCTCAACACCTGCGCTCAGTCCGCACTAACCAATCTGATCACCCGGTGGCTGAGCACTTCAACTCCCCCTCCCATTCCCAGTCTGACCTTTCTGTCATGGGCCTCCTCCAGTGCCATAGTGAGGCCCACCGGAAATTGGAGGAACAGCACCTCATATTTCGCCTGGGCAGCTTGCAGCCCAGCGGTATGAACATTGACTTCTCCAACTTTAGATAGTTCCTCTGTCCCTCTCTTCCCCTCCCCCTTCCCAGATCTCCCTCTATCTTCCTGTCTCCACCTATATCCTTCCTTTGCCCCGCCCCCCTGACATCAGTCTGAAAAAGTGTCTCGACCCGAAACGTCACCCACTACCTCTCTCCTGAGATGCTGCCTGACCTGCTGAGTTATTCCAGCATTTTGTGAATATATAACCAATGATAATGCAGGTTATGAATCTAAACAAGAAAATGGGAACAAATCATTGGTAAAGTAAAAAAGAAATAGGAAAATAATTTTGCAGTTATGGACAATGTAAATGATTCCCATATTTTTTTATTCTACCTATTAGAAGATCAGTGAATGCGCGATGGGTGAACTGAGCAAAGGTTGACATAAATTGAGGTTAATGCAACTTGAAAGTAAGCTGAAGATAGACACAAAAAGCTGGAGTAACTCAGCGGGTCAGGCAGCATCTCTGGAGAGACAGAATAGGTGACATTTCAGGTCGAGACCCTTCTTCAGACTGAGAGTCAGAGGAAAGGGAAATGAGAGATATAGACAGTGATGTAGAGAGATGTAGAACAAATGAAAGAATGATATGCAAAAAAGTAACGATCATAAAGGAAACAGGCCATTGTTAGCTGTGGGCTAGGTGAAAACTAGTTACAGACAATGAGACTCAACAAGACAACTTTGAAGCTAGCGCAACTTGGGTGGGGGAGGGATGGAGAGAGGGATGATGCAAGGGTTACTTGAAGTTAGAGAAATCAAGAGTCATACCCCTGGGTTGTAAGTAGCTCAAGCGAAATGCGAGATGCTGTTCCTCCATTGTCGTTTGGCCCCACTCGGACAATGGAGGAGGCACAGGACAGAAAGGTCAGTGTGGGAATGGGAGGGGGAGTTAAAGTGTTTGGCAACCGGGAGATCAGGTAGGTCCAGGCAGGAGTTGGGTGAAACGATCGGCACGTCGATGTTTGGTCTCGCCGATGTATACGAGTCCACACCTTGAACACTGGAGACATAGAAAGTAAGCTTTATGAGGCTCTAACCCATGACTATGTTGAGTGCCAGCTTGAAGAGTTGACAAAACGTGACAAAGGCACGAACAATATGATTCTATGGGGAACAGAAATTGTGTGACTCGTCAGACTGAAGAAGGGTCTCGACCCGAAACGTTCCCCATTCCTTCAATCCAGAGATGCTGCCTGTCAATAGACAATAGACAATAGGTGCAGGAGTAGGCCATTCAGCCCTTCGAGCCAGCACCGCCATTCAATGCGATCATGGCTGATCACTCTCAATCAGTACCCCGTTCCTGCCTTCTCCCCATACCCCCTCACTCCGCTATCCTTAAGAGCTCTATCCAGCTCTCTCTTGAAAGCATCCAACGAACTGGCCTCCACTGCCTTCTGAGGCAGAGAATTCCACACCTTCACCACTCTCTGAGTTACTCCAGCATCTTGGGTCTCTGCAGAACAAGTTTGTTCAAGCATTTCAAAGCAGATCGTTTTGGGCACAATGTGTCAGACACTTGCCACCTGAACATTCAGGTTCAAATCTACCTCTTGAAACATAAAATCATTTCAGCTTTGAAGGTGGCTATTCAGTCCACTGAGTCTGCTTGCTTATTCTAGAGTTGCAATGTCAGTACCAGTCCCTGTTCTTACCCATGGCTGTGCAATCTTTCCATTTCAAGTGTTTATTCAGTGCCTGCTTGACAGCTGCAACTAAATCTGTATCCATTACCTTCATGCAGATCATTCCAGATTGTATTTATTCACTGTAGTAAAACCAATCTCTCCCCGTGTCACTGTGTTTTTGTTTGCCAGTCACTTTAAACATGAATCCTCCAGTCCTTAATCCTTCTGCTAATGGAAACATATTTATTTATTGTACCCAATCCAAACCATCACGATTCTGTGTATCAGGATTCCCATTAACTTTCTCTGTTCCCAGAGAACAATATAATAGATTTCACCCTTTTCATCTAAACTAACTGAAATTCTTCAATCCTAATATGATCCTGTTAAATCTGTTAAAGTTAAACCTGTTAAATGTTAAAGTTTATTAAAAGACAATAAAGTCCTCCCTGAGCACAACACACAAAGTGCTGGAGGAACTCGGTTGGTCAGGCAGCATCTGTGGAGGATGGACATAAGGAAGTGCAGATTCTGGAACCTTGCGAAGAACACTAAGTGCTGGAGTGACTCAGTGGGTCAGGCTAGGTGACGTTTCAGATCGGAAAACATCTTCAGGCTGGGTTCAAAGGAGAGTTAGATAGAGCTCTTAGGGCTAGCGGAATCAAGGGGTATGCAAATTAACCATAAATACACCTCATTAATAGTTTTGAAAGCAGTATTTTCTTACCTCGATGAAGCGGAACTGGAAAATACGGATGAAACGCAGGCCCGTATACAGGCAGCAGCTCAGCCAGCGAGAATGTTTTGCGCAAGTGACCTATGACCTGCGCATGCGTGGCCGAGACACCAAACTCGCTTATTGAAATCAATACTCCTATGTTTTGGCATAACCATTGTTTCATTAAAAAAAACATTAACGCTTTTAATTCACAGAATGAGTGCTGGCCCCAACCACTGGCAGTTTCAAAGTGGAGTGAATTTGATTATGCCAATCCACTTCATCGTGGACATAGGTCTGCAGTACAATGGATAGAGTGGATGGGGAGAGGGGGTTTCCACTCGTGGGAGGGAGAGTCTAGGGTCAGAGGTCATAGCCTCAGAATAAAAGGACGTTCCTTTAGGAAGGAGATGAGGAGGAATTTCTTTAGTCAGAGGATGGTGCATCTGTGGAATTCACTGGAATTTAGAAGGATGAGAGGGGATCTTATAGAATCATATAAAATTATTAAGGGACTGGACACGCTAGATGCAGGAAACAATATCCCGATGTTGGGGGAGTCCAGAAACAAGGGCCACAGTTTTAAGAATAAGGGGTAGGCCATTTAGAACTGAGATGAGGAAAAACATTTTCACACAGAGAGTTGTAAATTTGTGGAATTCTCTGCCTCAGAAGGTGGTGGATGCCGATTCACTGGATGCATTCAAAAGAGTGTTAGATAGAGCTCTTAAGGTTAGTGGAATCAGGGGATACGGGGAGAAGGCAGGAATGGGGTACTGATTGTGGATGATCAGCCATGATCACAATGAATGGCGGTGCTGGCTCAAAGGGCCGAATGGCCTACTCCTGCACCTATTGTCGATGTATCAATGTATCTAAGGCTGTGGAGACCAAGTCAATGGATATTTTAAAGGCAGAGATAGATAGGTTCTTGATTAGTACGGGTCTCAAAGGTTACGGGGAGAAACCAGGAGAATGGGGTTGAGAGGGAATGATAGATATCTGAATGGCGGAGTAGACTTGATTGGCCGAATGGCTTAATTCTGCTCAATAGCTCCTATCACTTATGAACTTAAGTACTATCTAATTTAACACTAATTAACCCATCTCTGTTGCAATACGAAGGTCGGCAATGGAAATGAAAATACCATAATGGGCAAGATTCTTAGGATGTTGCTAAGGTATAATGTGCAGATAAAGTGGACCATGGTTTCCTCTAGAGCTGAGAAAGTTTGGCGTTGAAGGTAATTTGGCAGGAATTCCATTCTTTAGCACTGCCACTATTCACATTATCAATAGTCAATAGTCAATAGTCAATACAAGCATGTTTTTTTTTTCTTCCATGGCACAAAATGTAAAGTGGATAAGAGTTCTAGTACCCGTTAGAAATCAAAGGTTGAGGCACAAGAGACTGCAGATGCGGGAATCTTGAATGAAACACAAAGTGCTGAAGGTACTCAGCAGATCAGGCAGCATCTGGGGAGAGGAATGGTCAGGCAATGTTTCAGGCGAGGACCCCTTCTTCTGACTGGCCTGAAATGTCACCCTCCCCATATCCAGACCTCTAAACTATTTAAGGTTTGTAGCTTTTCTGATTTAAACACTTACAGTCAACGAGGCAACAATATTCCCATAATCAATAATCGTCAATATTGCATGCATTGCATGCAACACAGTCATAATGTAAATTATATTGTAAATTGTCGGGCAGTGGTAGAGCTACTGCTTTACGGCACCAAAGACCCGGGTTCCATCCTGACTACAGGTGATTGTCAGTACAGAGTTTGTACGTTCTCCCTGTGATCTGCGTGGGTTTTCTCCGAGATCTTCGGTTTCCTCCCACACTCCAAAAACGTACAGATTTGTAGGTTAATTGGCTTGGTTATAAATGTTAAATTGTCCCGTGTGTGTGTGTGTAAGGTAGTGTTAATGTGCGGGGATCGCTGGTCGGCGCGGACTCTGTGAGTCGAGGGGCCTGTTTCCGCGCTGTATCTCTAAACTAAGCTAAACTAAACTAAAAACAAAACTAATTATATAGGAATAAGAGGGGAGAGCAAGCAAAAGTTCAACTTGTGAGAGACACAGACCCGTGCCCTGCAACCCATTATTGTTCAGTCAGCATCATTTGACGGCGCGCTCACGGTAAGAAGCTGGATGCTGCCCTCAACAGCGCCCTACGCACTGTCTCCGGATGCCTAAGAGCTACCCCAGTAAGCCAACTGCCCGTCCTTGCCGGCATCGCCCCGGCCAACATCAGATGAGAAGCAGCCCTTTCTCGAAAGGCACAGACCAGTGATTTCCACCTTCTCCATCAGATCGTCACAGAGACACCACGACATGTGCGCCTCGAGTCACGGCGCCCCTTTGCCACGCAAACCCACGAACTGCTCTGTACAACACCGGTCGACACTTCCAAGGCCACCTGGGTCAAGACGAGATGGAGAGACCAGTGGAAGTCAGCGGAACCATCTAGGCCACACCGCTACATCGGTGAACCCATGGACATCCCTGGCCAGGACCTGCCCCGAATGCAGTGGACAACCCTCACTCGCCTGAGGACAGGCGTGGGACGCTGTGGAGTGGCAATGAAGAGGTGGGGTCTCGTGGACAATGACTTCTGCGAGTGTGGGGACCCAACACAGACAGTGGAGCACACATAGTCACCAGTTGCCCCAAATACTGCCCACCGAATGGTGAACGATGTCTGATTGACCTGGACGATGACACACGTTGGCCTGGCTCACCTCAACGGAGCTGCAGGTCTAAAAGACATACGACAGAAGAAGAAGAAGAAGAAGAAGAAGAAGCATCATTTGTTTTCAGACCCCTGTCATGCCTTGGCCCTCTCCCAGGCTATAATGAACCTTGAAACATGTTATTGAAGAGGGTAACCTCTTATGTATTTAAACATTCATGAAGTTTTTATTGCCCTGAGAATTATCAATGACTACCAGGTCCATACATGAGAATAAAGACTTCACTTTCCTGACCATTTAGATGAGCCCTGGGCATTTACGGGCCTTTAGATAGGCAGGGCATGGATAGGCAGGGCATGGATAGGCAGGGCATGGATAGGCAGGGCATGGATAGGCAGGGCATGGATAGGCAGGGCATGGATAGGCAGGGCATGGATAGGCAGGGCATGGATAGGCAGGGCATGGATAGGCAGGGCATGGATAGGCAGGGCATGGATAGGCAGGGCATGGAGGAAATGGACCATATGCAGGTTTCCTTCTTTTTCCTTTTCTCTTCGTTTACTTATTTATCTATTTATTTTCTTTTATGTTTTAGTAAACCTTGTAAAGCGTCTTTGAGTGTTTAGAAAAGCGCTATATAAATGTAATGCATTATTATTATTATTATTATTATTAAATTTAGTTTAGGAAAAAAAACTGCAGATGCTGCTTAAATCGAAGGTGGACACAAAATGCTGGGGTAACTCAGCGGGTCAGGCAGCATTCCAGGAGAGAAGGAATGGGGGATGTTTCGGGTCGCGACCCTTCAACAGACTGAGACCCTTCTCTCCTGAGATGCTGCCTGACCCGCTGAGTTACTCCAGCATTTTGTGTCTTCCTTAAGGTTAGTTTATTCACAAAATGCTGGAGTAACTCAGCAGGTCAGGCAGCATCTCAGGAGAGAGGGAATGGGTGACGTTTCAGGTCGAGACCCTTCTTCAGAAGTATAGTTTAGTTTAGTTTAGAGATACAGCAATGAACCATGCCCTTTGGCCCACCGGGTCCACGCCGACCTGCACATTAACACTATACCACTAGGGCCAATTTTTACATTTATCAAGTCAATTAACCGACAAACTTTGGAGTGTGGAAGCATTTAGCAGAGGGATGGGGGGGGGGGGGTAAGAATAATGGACAAACGGAGGACCTGGCATGGGGGGACCACCGTGGGGAGGGGGAGGGGGGGGGAGAACAAAGCGGGACCTTGGGTATGCGAGCAAAGACTTTCACCCTGACCTGTCACAGTGACAATAAACTATTCAATTCAAATCAATTCAAGATCATTCAGAGCAAAACTGTCAACATTTCAGGGCGGTCACGGTGGCGCAGGGGTAGAGTTGCTGCCTTACAGCGAATGCAGCGCCGGAGACTCAGGTTTGATCCTGACCACGGGCGCTATCTCGTCTGTACGGAGTTTGTACGTTCTCCCCGTGACCTGCGTGGGTTTTCTCCGAGATCTTCGGTTTCCTCCCACACTCCAAAGACGTACAGGTATGTAGGTTAATTGACTGGGTAAATGTAAAAATTGTCCCGTGTGTGTGTAGGATAGTGTTAATGTGCGGGGATCGCTGGGTGGCGTGGACCTGGTGGGCCAAATCTAAAAAATCTAAATCTAAAAAAAATCTAATGATCATTTTGTTCTGATGAGAAATCATTAACATAACATGTTTTCCTCTTCAAAGCTGCTGCCTGACCCAATGAGTTCTTCCAGTATTCTCCGTTTCCTCCGTGTTTGCTACACTTGAGGCCAATGCTCTTGCATTCTATGCCTGGCAGATACTGTATCAGCAAGTACCCCACACGACGTCTTTAACTGTGCAGGAAGGAACTGCAGATGCTGCTTTACACCAAAGATTGACACAAAATGCTGGAGTAACTCAGCGGGACAGGCAGCATGTCTGGAATGTGTGGCGTTTCGGGTCGAGACCCTTCTTCAGATTGAGAGTCAGGGGAGAGGGAGAGGGGGAGGAGCGATATGGAAGGGTATAATGTGAAAACGACAATGTGAAAATGTCAAAGCAGATGATGGTCAAGGAAATGTAGAATGGTTCGTTGTTCAAGAAAAGATGTAGAATTGGTCATAGTTTCACCATAGATAGGTTCAACATGAACCATTCTACATTTCATTGACCATTGTCTGCTTTGATCTGTCATTTTCACACTTTGCACTGCCATATCTCTAGTTTCCCTCTCCCCTGACTCCCAGTCTGAAGCAGGGTCTCAACCCGAAACATTACCCATTCCTTCTCTCCGGAGATGCTGCCAGCTCCGCTGAGTTACTCCAGCAGATTGTGTCTATCTTTGGTGTAACTGCAGTTCCTTCCTACACAGGGATTAGTTTAACCTGGTATTATGTTGACATTTTAACCTGGCATTTTGTGCCATCTCTAATTACTTGCCATGCTACCTTCAAGAATCTGTGGACAAATGCTGTTCCTCTACATTTGTGAATATCTTACCATTCATCACTTCCACAAATAGCCTATCCTTTCCACTTAAATTAACGTACTCGTCTGAACGTGCGTTTTAAATTCATGTTTTCTTTGTAAGTGATCACACTTTCCTCACAGTGCTTCTCATGACTCTACCAAATCAAAGGGCGGCACGGTGGCGCAGCAATAGAATTGCTTCCTTACAGCGAATGCAGCGCCGGAGACTCAGGTTCGATCCTGACCACAGGTGCTGTCTGTACGGAGTTTGTACGTTCTCCCCGTGACCTGCGTGGGTTTTCTCCGAGATCTTCGGTTTCCTCCCACACTCCAAAGACGTACAGGTATGTAGGTTAATTGGCTGGGAAAATGTAAAAAAATTGTCCCTAGTGGGTGTAGGATAGTGTTAATGTGCGGGGATCGCTGGGCGGCGCGGACCCGGTGGGCCGAAGGGCCTGTTTCTGCGCTGTATCTCTAAATCTAAAAAAAATCTAAAAAGGAACAAACGTTTCCGACTTTCCACTAGTTCAGTTAACCTATTTGTTCACACCTTTGCTAACTATAATAACTTACAACATAAACAGTGGCCCCGAATATTTTTGTTCCATGCAACCACACTTGGCCTCTCTTCAACGTTGTGTAACGTAAATCTCCAGAAGTAAAACACAGTATTTCCCAAGATCTGCTAGTGTGGTTTCCACTTCAAGGTGGGAAAAATATACTTTGAAGCTCCTATGCCTTACTTGGTAGGCAAAAAGTTACATGTGCCATGCTGCCAATTTGGAAATGAAAGGTGGGCAGGTGTTGACACAGTAACTCAGTTTCATTTTACCTATGGTCCATTCCCAACCTGTTACCAAATTACTAAGCGCTTCGGCAATGCATCAAAGAGCACATACTGATGCTGTTAATGTCATGAAACTAAACACTCAGCTGTCTGAAACATGTCGCGTCAGCTTGGATATAAGAAGGTAATTTTTTTCTGGCAGAACACCAGCCATTCATCGCCTTCTAACTTTCCCATCAGAACCAACAGAATTATTTATTTAATCGGGTTGTTGAGAACACACATCGTTAAAAAAGTTAGCCGTCGACTGGGTATTAACAGTTCACAACGCGTAAGTCTTTTATAATATTAACCATCCTTTCATTCGAAGAAGGGTTTCGACCCGAAACATCGCCCATTCCTTCTCTCCCGAGATGCCGCCTGACCTGCTGAGTTACTCCAGCATTTTGTGAATAAATACCTTCGATTTGTACCAGCATCTGCAGTTATTTTCTTATACTTTCATTTGAAGAGATTGCTTTCATTAAAATAACACCGACCAATGTTGAAAATTGTAGAATGTTCCCATAATTATATTAGAATAATTACACTTTCAAAATGGTGGTGTGCAAGCCGAGACAACCAACTGGAAAATACCAATTTTTGAATGGTTAATAAATCTTCTTTGTGGTTGGTGGTTTCTGAAATTGCGCTGTGTTTAAGGTGGCCTGTAATAAGGACGTTTCCATGGTGATTAAAGTGGCTTATCTTATATTTTGTGGTTTTTCTACCGGGCACCATAAGAATTAGCGATTTTCGTAAGACATAAATGCTAAACTTTTATTTCGTATTGCACTCAATATGAAATGTTAATATAATGCTCTTGGAAATGGATGAATAAAATGTCAGGTTCAGCCTAGAGTTTTGTTTTCAATGGTTTTAGGTTTACACAGAGTCACTTCAGATGTTGTAATGACACACTATCTAGGACAGTCTACTAATATTTCAAGGGTTTTCCTCGTGGGTGTTCTTTGTTATCTTGTTCATCAGCTGAATATATCATGAGCATTGGAAGGATATCACATTAATCGTAATGTTTCCGGGGTTGGGGCTGGGAGATATCACATTAATGATATCATGTCAATAACACTGTAAACTTTGTTATGTTTTTGACCACAGGAATACAATCAGTTCACGATGCACCAGGGCCTTTGCAAGTTTTTAAGTATCCGTTTTTTCTCATGGCATCTGCACTGTCAATGTAAGTACCATGATTGTGAATGTTTTACACAGACGGATAGAGTAGGAAGTTCATTGAGCATTCAAACAAAATGAAAAGAAAGTGCATTGCGTTCCAGTTCAAGTCAAGTCATGTTTATTATTATCTGCCCGCGTACAGTGATATACAGGTACAATGAAAGTCTTGTTTACAGCAGCTTCACAGGCACATGGACTCGGACAACACACAACACATAAATTATATATGCATTCTACGTAAGTTATACAAGACACAATTAGAAAACAAGTCCATGATAGTGCAGGAAATCAACTGCTGATGCTGGTTAAAATCGAAGGTCGACACAAAATGCTGGAGGAACTCAGCGGGTCAGGCAGTATCTCTGGAGGGAAGGAATGGGTGACGTTTCAGGTCGAGACCCTTCTTCAGACCGATAGTGCAAAACCTCTTCTACCCAAAAGGATGGAATAAAAGGTACTTTAAGTCTTATGTGCACAAGGTTTCAGTGAATGCTACCTTAGTCTATTTCAGATTCATGTGTAGGAAGGAACTGCAGATGCTGGTTTACACCAAAGTTAGACACAAAATGCTGGAGTAACTCAGCGGGACAGGCAGCATCTCTGGAGAGAAGGAATGGGTGATGTTTCGGGTCGAGATCCTTCTTCCAACTCTTGCCTGAAGAAGGGTCTCGACCCGAAACGTCACCCATTCCTTCTCTCCTGAGATGCTGCCTGTCCCGCTGAGTTACTCCAGCATTTTGTGTCTATCTTCTATTTCAGATTCACTTTAGTTCATTGAATTCATTGTCATAATAATTAAACTACATCCCCCATTAAATCTATTAATTATCTGTTGATATTTCAAGATGGTAAAACGGCTGTGAAAAAATACTCAGGTTATTTATAAGAAAATAACTGCAGATGCTGGTACAAATCGATTTATTCACAAAATGCTGGAGTAACTCAGCAGGTCAGGCAGCATCTCGGGAGAGAAGGAATGGGTGACGTTTCGGGTCGAGACCCTTCTTCAGACTCAGGTTATTTATATACTTCATAAGTTCCGTCCGACATTACCTTCCCATTCACGACAAAATTGTTTCAAGTGCAGGCAACTCAAATTTCACTGTACCTTAATTGGTATATGTGACAATATATTGATCTTGAAATCTTGAATTTTGGAAATTCCACTAAAACATAAAACTAAAGCATGTTTACACACATGCTAGGCACACTAATCATCAATGCAGGTGGACTTTATCATGTATCTACACACTGTAAATAGCTTGATGGTAATCATGTATAGTCTTTCCGCTGACTGGTTAGCACGCAACAAAAGCTTTTCACTGTACCTCGGTACACGTGACAATAAACTAAACTCAACTAAACTGTCAATCTGACTTTAAGTAAAAAAATTAGTTTGCCCAATTGAGAAAGTGGCAGATGGAAGTCTCGTGCAGCTGTGCTTAGCATGAACTCTGTTGTCTTGCCACTTTCTAAGTTTACCTCCCCCAAGTTTCCTTTAGTTTACAGCCTGGGAACCTCCCCCCAACTCCACAGGCTGAATCTGACCATGAAAAATGACTGGGCCTCAGACTTGACATTATCCATTATCAAGGCTTCACACTTTTGCACAATCGCCAACGCCCAGCACAGTCCTAACCTCAACCTTCTGAAAACTTTACACATGGTGTTTGACTTCTCTAGAAAATGAACCTTTAAAAGAAAGTGCAGATGCTGAAAATCTGAAATAAAATGAATATAAAACACAAATGCTTGAATGCACATCTGTGGAAAAGCAACAGAGTTAATGTTTCAGAGTTAGCATTGTGTGTTCGCCAGAACTGGGTCTTCAACCTAAAACATTGGCTTTCTTTCCCTTTCCACAGATGCTGCCTGACCTGCCAAGTATTTCCACGTTTCTTGGATTTTTTTGTTTTTATATTTGATATCTCCAGCGGCACCTTTGCAAAAGTGAAAGATACATTTGATTTAGTTCAGCTTAGAGACACAGCGCAGACACAGGCCCTTCGGCCCACCAAGTCCGCGAGACCCACACATTAGTACCATCCTACACACTAGGGACAATTTACAATTTTGCATAAGCCCATTAACCTACAAACCTGCACATCTTTGGAGTGTGGGAGGAAGCCGGAGCACCCGGAGAAAACCCGCGCGGTCACGGGGAGAGCGTACAAACTGCGTGCAGACAGCGCCCTGATGGAACCCGGTTCCCCGGCACTGTAAGGCAGCAACTCTGCCGCTGAACCACCTTGTCACCCATGATGAGGAGGTCTGTTTCAGATGTTGATTAGTAGCTAAACAATGGCCCAGGGAATCCCCATGCATTCAAGTGACACCATGGGAACATTTATTCATAAAATGCTGGAGTAACTCAGCAGGTCAGGCAGCATCTCGGAAGAGAAGGAATGGGTGACGTTTCGGGTCGAGACCCTTCTTCAGACTGATGTCGGGGAGGGCGGGGCAAAGGAAGGATATAGGTGGAGACAGGAAGATAGAGGGAGATCCGGGAAGGAGGAGGGGAAGAGAGGGACAGAGGAACTATCTAAAGTTGGAGGTCGATGTGCATACCACTGGGCTGCAAACTGCCCAGGCGAAATATGAGGTGCTGTTCCTCCAATTTCCAGTGGGCCTCACTATGGCACTGGAGGAGGCCCATGACAGAAAGGTCAGACTGGGAATGGGAGGGGGAGTTGAAGTGCTCAGCCACCGGGAGATCACCGGGAGAACATTTATGTCCATTTAAATAGGATGACCAGTTTTTGTTAACCATCTGCTCCGAAAACTATTACCAGCATATCAACAACGCTCTTAGAAGTAGAACATTCTCTTGATTTATACGAACCGTTTTGGCAAGCTTTTGGGAGGCAATAACAATATATGAAATATAAGCAGGTGTGCTCCTCCAGTTTACTGTACTGTTGAATAAGATAATGACTGATCTTTTACCTCAGCAATACTTACCTGCACTGATCCCATATCCACCGACTCCCTTAATTTCTAAATATCTATCAGTCATGTCTTGGATGTGCTTCGCAACTGAGCCTCATCAGGCATTTTATGTGGATAATTCCATAGATTTGCATCCTTAGCATGAAGTAGTTTGTTCCCATGTTAGAGCCCTTACATTGAGACAGTGACTCCTGATTCTTGACACTTTGCCATTGAGAAACAATATCCCTGGATGGCCCCCTTCCACCCCTGCAAGGATTTTGTAATGCTTCATTAAGACTTTTTTTTTTTACTCTTCCAAACTCTGTATTGACCCAGTCTATATAGCCTATATTGACCCAGTCTATATAGCCCAGCGGTATGAACATTGACTTCTCCAACTTTAGATAGTTCCTCTGTCCCTCTCTTCCCCTCCCCCTTCCCAGTTCTCCCACTGTCTTCCTGTCTCCACCTATATCCTTCCTTTGTCCCGCCACCCTGACATCAGTCTGAAGAAGGGTCTCGACCCGAAACGTCACCCATTCCTTCTCTCCTGAGATGCTGCCTGACCTGCTGAGTTACTCCAGCATTTTGTGAATACATACCTTCGATTTGTACCAACATCTGCAGTTATTTTCTTACACTAATCTCTTCTCATAGGTTTATCTAGAACATAGAACATGGAACAGTACAGCACAAGAACTGGCCCTTCATCCCATAATGCCTGTACTGACCATGATGCCAAACTATCTCCTATCATCCTGCACATAATCCATATCCCCCTCCATTCAGATTCACACTGGAATCATATCCTTATTTGCTAAATGGACACAAAGTGCTGGAGAAGTGGGACAGGTAGCATCTCTGGAGAGAAGGAATGGGTGACATTTTTGATCAAGAACCTTCTTCAGACTCGACCCTAAACATCACCCATTCCTTCTCTCCAGAGAAGCTGCCTGGCCCGCTGAGTTTCCCCAGCATGTTGTGTTTATCTTTGGTGTAAACCAGCATCTTTGGTGTAAACCAGTTCCTTCCTATATCCTTCTTTGGCAGGTAGACCAGATTTGTAGACAATATTCCAGGTATAGTATCTTTACTCCTGCACCCAAATTCTCAAGTGACAGACATCAGAAAGCCTTTATCCTCCCAATTACTCGCTGTATTTGTGTGTTTACCTTTAATGATTCAGTACAAGAACAATCACCTCCCTCTGAGTACAAATACTTTGCAGTCTCTCCGCATTTAAAACTATATTAAGCTTTTCTGTGTCCTTGCATCAAAGCGGATGACATAACATTCTTGCACAACACACACCTCTGCATGTGCTTACCTCTTTATTTAGTCTATAATATCTTACTGAAATCTCTCTGCATCCTATCAAACATGCACTCTGCCACCGTTTTGTATCATCAGCAAACTTAGATAAATTGCACTTGCCTCCCTCATTAAAATCATTGATATAGATTATGGAAAGTTCAGTTTGGAGATACAGCGCAGAAACGGGCCCTTCAGCCCCATCGAGTCCGCACCCACCAGCGATCCCCACACATTAACACTACCCTACACGCACAAGGGACAATCTTACATTTATACCAAGCCAATTACACCACAAACCTGTACGTCTTTGGAGTGTGGGAGGAAACCGAAGATCTCAGAGAAAACCCACGCAGGGCATGGGGAGAACGTACAAACTCCATACGGACAGCACCCATAGTCGGGATCGAATCCGGGTCTCTGGAGCTGTAGGCACTGTAAGCCAATAACTACCGCTGCGCCACCATGCCGCCCTAAATACCTGGGGGCTCCAGCACACATCTATGCAGTGAAGCAATCTATATACACTACAAAGGGTGGTGGGTGTATGGAACAAGCTGCCATAGGAGATGGTTGGGGCTGGGATTATCCAATCGTTTAAGAAACAGTTGGACAGGTACATGGATACGACAGGTTTGGAGGGATCTGGACCAAGTACAGGCAAGTGGGGCTAGTGTAACTGGGACATTGTTGGCCGGTGTGGGCGAGTTGGGCTAAAGGGCCTGTTTCCACGCTGTACAGTTTAAGAATAAGGGGTAGGCCATTTAGAACGGAGAGGAGGAAAAACTTTTTCAGTCAGAGAGTTGTAAATCTGTGGAATTCACTGCCTCAGAAGGCAGTGGAGGCCAAGTCTCTGAATGCATTCAAGAAAGAACTAGATAGAGCACTTAAGGATAGCGGAGTCAGGGGGTATGGGGAGAAGGCAGGAACGGGGTACTGATTGAGAATGATCAGCCATGATCACATTGAATGGCGGTGCTGGCTCGAAGGGCCGAATGGCCTACTCCTGCACCTATTGTCTATTGTCTATTGTCTATTATACCACTCTATGACTCTCTGACTCTATCAACTCGTTTCCACATAACTATTAGAAACATAGAAACATTGAAAATAGGTGCAGGGGTAGGCCAATCGGCCCATCGAGCCAGCACCGCCATTCAATATGATCATGGCTGATCAACCAAAATCAGTACCCCGTTCCTGCTTTCTCCCCATATCCCTTGATTCCATTAGCCCTAAGAGCTAAATCTAACTCTCTCTTGAAAACCGCTAGATACAGCTTCCATAAAGTTTAACAGATTTGTCAAACATAGTTTCTTTCTTAAATTCATGTTAACTTTTCCCAGTGTTAAGGGCCCTGTTACCATTTACTGAACAAACAGCACAGAGAGAGATAAAGACTGGAGAATTTAAGACAGTTAGTGTCTTGAGAACAGTCAGTATTACAGGGAGGAGGTGCTGAATGCCCTCAGGATTACGATGGTTAGGGTTGCCAACTGTCCCGTATTAGCCGGAACATCCAGTATTTTGGGCTAAATTGGTTTGTCCCGTACGTGACCGCCCTTGTCCCGTATTAGGCCCGGGGGGCGCTGTAGGCCCGGACAGTGTGATAGGAAAAAAACTGTAGATGCTGGTTAAAATTTGTGCCTACCTTCCGGACAGTGTAGGTGCGGTGTGGACAGTGTAGGCCCGGAGGCCCCGGCGCAGCCTAACAGAGGTTGCCTAGCAACCCATCTCCTGGGTTGACACAAAAAGCTGGAGTAACTCAGCGGGTCAGGCAGCATCTCTGGAGAGAAGGTCTTCGACCTGAAACGTCACCCATTCCTTCTCTCCAGAGATGCTGCCTGTCCCGCTGAGTTACTCCAGCATTTTGTGTCCATATTCTGAAGGATAAAATATCTATGCATTTGGATAGACAGGGGTTGATAGTCAGCATGGTTCTGTACATGGGAGATCATGTCTCATAAATCTGATTGAGTTTTGTGAAGATGTAACCAAAAAGGATGATAAAGGCTGAGCCATTGGCCTTGTCTATATGGTTTCAGCAAGGCATTTGATAAGGTTTTGCATGGTAGGCTGTTCTGGAAGGTTAGATCAGGTGATCCAAGAAAACCTAGCTGACTGGATAGAAAGTTGGCTGCTGAAGGAAGCACAGGCTGATGGTGGAAGGTTGTTTTTCAGACTGGAGGCCTGTGACTAGTGGTGTGCCTCAGGGTTCCGTGCTGGGCCCATTGCTGTTTGTGGTTCATATCAACGATTTGGATGAGAATGTACAAGGCATGATTAGTAAGTTTGCAGGTACCACTAAAGAGGGTGGTATTGTAGAGAGCAAAGATGGTTATCAAAAGGTACAGTGGCATCAGTTGGGCAGGTTGGCTAAGAAATGGCCAATGGAGTTTAATGCAGATAAGTGCGAGGTGTTGAATTTGGGAAGTGAAACCAGGGCAGGACTATCACAGTGAATAGCAGGGCTTTGAAAGTTCTTTGAAAGTCATGTCACAGGTCAATAGCGTGGTCAAGAAAGCTTTTGGCACATTAGCCTTCATCAGTCAGGTTATTGAGTATGGAGGTTGGGATGTTAAGTACAGTTACAAGACATTGGTGATGCAACATTTGGATTATTATGTCAATTTTTGTCACCCTGATATGGGAAAGATGTTGTTAAGATGGAAAGGGTGCAGAAAATAATTTCTATGGTGTTGCCAGCACTGGAGGCCCTGATCTATAAGATGAGGTTGGGCAGGCTAGGACTCTATTTCTTGGAGCGCAGGAGGATGAGGGGTGATCTTATGGAGGTGTTCAAAATCATGATGGCTAAATGCATTGAGTCTTTTACCCAGAGTAGGGAAATCAACAACCAGAGGACATACAGTAGGTTTAAGACGAGAGGGTAAAGGTTTAATAGGGATCTGTGCAGAAACTTTTTCACATGGAGGTTGCTGGATATGTGGAACAATGTATCAGAGGATGCAGTTAAGGCAGGTAGTATAACAACATTTAAAAGACATTTGGACTGGTACAGGGGTAAGAGAGGTTTATTGGGATATGGCCCAAACACAATAGACAATAGGTGCAGGAGTAGGCCATTCGGCCCTTCGAGCCAGCACCGCCATTCACCGCGATCATGGCTGATCATCCACAATCAGTACCCCGTTCCTGCCTTCTCCCCATATCCCTTGACTCCGCCATCTTCAAGAGCTCGATCTAACTCTCTCTTGAATGCATTCAGAGAATTGGCCTCCACTGCCTTCTGAGGCAGAGAATTCCACAGATTCACAACTCTCTGGGTGAAAAAGTTTTTCCTCATCTCCGATCCAAATGGCCTACCCCTTATTCTTAAACTGTGGCCCCTTGTTCTGGACTCCCCCAACATCAGAAACATGTTTCCTGCCTCTGGCGTGTCCAATCCCTTAATAATCTTATTCAATTAGATCCCCTCTCATCCTTCTAAATTCCAGTGTATACAAGCCTAGTTGCTCCATTCTTTCAACATACGACAGTTCCTCCATTCTGGGAATTAACCTAGTGAACCCACGCTGCACGCCCTCAATAGCAAGAATATCCTTCTTCAAATTTGGAGACCAAAACCGCACACAGTACTCCAGGTGCGGTCTCACTAGGACCCGAAACGTCACCTATTCCTTTTCTCCAGAGATGCTGTCTGACCCGCTGAGTTACTCCACCTTTTTGTCTCTATCTGCCAACCTGCATGTCTATTGATGCGGTAAAAAAAACAGAGGGCTGAAGGAGAACATGCGAACTCCACAGAGACAGCATGGGGGTTAGGATGGAACCCAGGTGTCTGGAGCTGTCAGGCATCAGAACTAACTGCAGCACTGTGCTGATTGCCATTGTTCATTCTGGAGCAAACGAATGATGTGTGCATTTCCATGCTCACTTTGAGAAGTGTTCTGAGGTACAGTGTGTGCTGTTCTGCCAAATGTGCTGGTTTGTGCCCCAAAGGATTCTGAAAAGCATGCGGGAACCCACAGGTAGCTTTTTTAAAGTTTCAGCCGATTAACTTTGAAAAATTCCTTTGCTTCGAGGATTTGAGGGGTGATTATAGAAATAAGCATTCTGCATAGCCACTAAAGAGCGTGTGTGCTTAGTACAATCTGCCATTTCAGGAATGCAAAGTTAAAGCTGATGAAAGTTTGTACTAATGGGTTTCTTATTCCTCGGCTCCACATATGCTGTTTTTAAGCTGTGTGGTTTAGAGTTTAAGGTTTGAAAGCTGACGTTCCTCCCTTGCCATCTGTGCCACAGCCACTACCTGTATTTATTTCACAGGGCCTTTAAAACAACATGTCATCCTACTAATTCCCGACAATAGCTGCGGAGGTCTTTGCGTGTAAAAGCCTGCTGTATTAAATCTGCCCTGTCCAACATCTGCTGTGTTGCTGTGCTGTGCTTGAGTTTTTTCAGGCAAGGGTGGAGGGGTTGCTGAAGGGGATTGACT
This sequence comes from Rhinoraja longicauda, assembly GCF_053455715.1. Lineage (NCBI taxonomy): Eukaryota > Metazoa > Chordata > Chondrichthyes > Rajiformes > Arhynchobatidae > Rhinoraja > Rhinoraja longicauda. The sequence goes on along the minus strand of NC_135965.1, from coordinate 3,467,449 downwards.
GGGAGCTCGAGCTGTCACTAAAACTCCTTGTAGTTTTTGGGTACGCTTGATCCTGTAGTTGGGCCAGATTTCAGTTCTCACAGATTTATATTAAAGTTCGTTGTGAACTCCACCCGGTAATGGAAGCTCTTGGTTTTCTGTTTCCTTCAGCTTTGTTCAAAGAGTCCCTTGGTAACTGACATATTTTTTTTTTCTGAATTTCAGACATTTAAACACACTTGCTGTCCCTTGTTGCCTGGGCACTGGAGATCACGCACTTGATAGGCATCAGCACATGTACAATTGGGTATGATCCTCCAAGTGTGGAATTTCTTCTCAATTAAATATTGTAAAGTGAGGTCTCCAATTTTTAGCCAGAAGGAAAACATAAAATTATCCTTATCCTCAAAATTTGCGTTTAGAAAAATTTGAACAAATATAAATATATATTAACAATAATTAAGGTGAACGTATTAAAACCCACCACAATATTGAATTGAATTTATTTGGCGTTCAAAACAAGTTTAAATGAAATTTAGTTACCAATGCAGTCTCAACACTAAAAAAGCAACAAAAACACACAACGACATAATTCAACACAAACACCCATCACAGTGACTACCCTCCACGCACCTCCACACTGTGATTGAAGGTAAAAAAGAAAGTCTGATCTCCTTCTTGCTTCTTCACCCGCGGTCAGGCAGTCAAAACTGCAGCGTCGAGGCAATCAAGGCTCCTGATAAGTCCAAGTCAGCATGGATTTATGAAAGGGAAATCATGCTTGACTCATCTTCTGGATTTTTGGAGGATGTGACAAGTAAAATGGATGAAGGGGAGCCAGTGGATGTAGTGTATCTAGACTTTCAGAAAGCCTTTGATAAGGTCCCGCACGGGAGATTTGTGATTAAAACTAGAGCACATGGTATTGGGGGTAGGGTGTTGACATGGATAGAATATTGGTTGGCAGACAGGAAGCAAAGAGTAGGAGTAAACGGGTCCTTTTCAGAATGGCAGGCAGTGGCGAGTGGAGTGCCGCAAGGCTCGGTGTTGGGGCAGCAACTGTTTACCATATATATTAATGATTTGGATAAAGGAATTAGAAGCAACACTAGCAAGTTTTCGGATGACACAAAGCTGGGTGGCAGTGTGAACTGTGAAGAGGATGTTAGGAGGTTGCAGGGTGACCTGGACAGGTTGAGTGAGTGGGCAGATGCGTGGCAGATGCAGTATAATATAGATAAATGTGAGGTTATCCACTTTGGCGGCAAAAACAAGGAGGCAGATTATTATCTCAATGGTGTCAGGTTAGGTAAGGGGGAAGTGCAACGAGACTTGGGTGTCCTTGTACACCAGTCACTGAAGGTTGGCGTGCAGGTACAGCAGGCAGTGAAGAAAGCTAGTGGCATGTTGGCCTTCATAACGAAAGGATTTCAGTATAGGAGTAAAGAGGTTCTTCTGCAGTTGTATAGGGCCCTGGTAAGACCACATCTGGAGTATTGTGTACAGTTTTGGTCTCCTAATTTGAGGAAGGACATCCTTGTAATTGAGGCAGTGCAGCGTAGGTTCACGAGATTGATCCCTGGGATGGCGGGACTGTCATATGAGGAAAGATTGAAAAGACTAGGCTTGTATTCACTGGAGGTTAGAAGGATGAGAGGGAATCTTATAGAGACATATAAAATTATAAAAGGACTGGACAAGCTAGATGCAGGAAAAATGTTCCCAATGTTGGGCGAGTCCAGAACCAGGGGCCACAGTCTTAGAATAAAGGGGAGGCCATTTAAAACCGAGGTGAGAAGGAACTTTTTCACCCAGAGAGTTGTGAATTTGTGGAATTCTCTGCCACAGAGGGCAGTGGAGGCCGATTCACTGGATGGATTTAAGAGAGAGTTAGATAGAGTTCTAGGGGCTTGTGGAATCAAGGGATATGGGGGGAAGGCAGGCATGGGTTATTGATTGTGGATGATCAACCATGATCACAATGAATGGCGGTGCTGGCTAAAAGGGCCGAATGGCCTCCTTCTGCACCTATTTTCTATGTTTCTATGACTCTGACACCCCCACCGGGCGATGGAAGATCCTGCGGCCGATTCTAAGCCGCGCCGGACGACAAAAAGTCCCGCGAACGGGCCGGCCCAAGGCCCACGATTCTGGGCGGACGAAGACGCTGCCGCTAGAGCCCCCGAAACTCGGTGGCCAACCAGGGACCCGCGAGCTCCCGACGCCACAGTCCACAGGGCCCGCGGCCGAAGCCTCCGAACCCAGCCAGCTCAGCGATGGGAAGTAAGTCTGGAGGCCGCCAACTCCCTGTTGCTAGGCCGCAGCACGAACGGAGATACCGGAAAAAGGTACCATCTCCGTTGAAGAAGGAGATTAAAAAACGTTTCCCCCATCCCCCCCCACCCCCCCCCCCCCCCCCCCCCCCACACACACACATGATACACAACTAAAAGTAAACTATGAAAGTCTGATTTTAGCAATTTGCAGGACATTCCCTAAGAACTTCACACTCCATCCTGTTTAGTTTGGTTTAGTTTAGTGATACAGCGTGGAAACAGGCCCTTCAGCCCGTCGAGTCCACGCCGACCAGCGATCCCCGCACATTAACACTATCCTACACACACTAGGGAAAAAATTTACATTTACCAAGCCAATTTACCTACATACCTGCACGTCTTTGGAGTGTGGGAGGAAACCGAAGATCTCGGAGAAAACCCACGCAGTCACGGGGAGAACGTACAAACTCTTTACAGACAGCGCCCGTAGTCAGGATCGAACCCGGGTCTCCGGCGCTGAAAGCGCTGTAAGGCAGCAACTCTACCGCTGCGCCACCGTGCCGCCCCCTGTTGTATCCAGCAGTGGTAATGTTGTCCCAACCTTTTCCTTTGGATATGATCAGCATTAGATGGATGAAATATCAAACTGTCACATGGGAGTGAATCAAAATATTAAGAAGGGTGTCGACCCGAAACGTCCATGGTTGTCTATGGGCTAGGTGATAACGAGCTACACAGGCAGTGGAACTCAACAAGACGACAGTGAAACTAGTACAACGACCAGGGTGAGGGAGGGAGGGACGGAGAGAGAGGAAAAGCAAGGGTTACTTGAAGTTAGAGAAATCAAAAATCATACCACTGGGTTGTAAGCTGCCCAAGTGAAATGCTTCACCTTAGGTAGGTAAGACTTTCGAGTCCATTATAAAGGATGAGGTTTCTGAGTACTTAGAAGTACTTAAAATAGGCCAAAGTCAGCATGGTTTTGTGAAGGGGCAATCTTGCCTGACAAACCTGTTGGAATTCCATGAGGAAGTAAATAGCAGGATAGGCAAAGTGGATATGGTTTACCTGGATTCTCAGAAGGCTTTTGGTAAGGTTGGCAAACAAGATGGGAGCCCATGGTATTAAAGGGCAGATACTAGCATGGATGGTATCAAAGGGCAGATACTAGCATGGATGGTATCAGATACTAGCATGGATGGTATCAGATACTAGCATGGATGGTATCAGATACTAGCATGGATTGTATCGGATACTAGCATGGATCATATCCAAGGGCAGATACTAGCATGGATGGTATCAAAGGGCAGATACTAGCATGGATGGTTGGTTGGCTGGATGGCAGAAGGCAAAGAGTGGCAATAAAGAGGGCTTTTACCAGTAGCCTACTCTTCACGAAGTACATCAACTATGTGGATGAGGAAATTGAAGGCTTTGTGGCCAAGTTTGCAGACAATACGAAGTATAGGTGGAGGAGCAGGTAGCGTAGAGAAAGCAGGGACTCTGCAGAAGGACTTGGACAGGTTGGGAGAGTGGGCTGAGAAGCGGCAGATAGAATACAACGTAGCAAAGTGTGGTGTCGTGCATTTTGGTAGTAGGAATAAAGGCATGGACTATTTTCTAAATGGGGAAAGGATTCAAAAATCGGAGGTGCAAAGGGACTTGGGAGTGCAGGTGCAGGATTCCTAAAAAGTTAATTTGCGAGTTGAATCGGTAGTAAGGAAGGCAAATGCAATGTCAGCATTTATTTTGAGAGGGCTAGGATAGAAAAATGAGGCATTGTAAGGCACTGGTCAGGCTGCATTTGGAGTAATGGGAGCAGTTGTGGGCCCCATATCTGAGGAGAGATGGGTTGGCACAAGAGAGGGTTCAGAAGAGGTTTACGAGAATTATCCCAGGAATAAGTGGGTTCACAGATGATGAGCATTTCAAGGCATGTGACTGCACTCGCTGGAGATTACAAGGTAAGTTTAGAGCTTACCAAATAGTGAAAGGGCTGGATGGAGTGGGTGTGGAGAGGATGTTTCCACTAATGAGAGACTCAAGGACCAGAATCCATAGCTTCAGAACAAAATCACATACCTTCAGAAAGGAGATGAGGAAGAATTTATTTAGTCAGAGGGTGGTGAATCTGTGGAAGTCATTGCCACAGAAGGCAGTGGAGGCCAAGTCAATGGATATTTATAAGGTGGATTGATAGATTCATAATTAGCATGGGTGTCAGGAGAAGGCAGGAGAATGGGGTTGAGAGGAAAAGATCGATCAGCCATGATTGAATGGTGGAGTAGACTTGATGGGCATAATGGTCTAATTCTGCTCCTACAACCTATGAACTTATAAACAGGCGCAGTCCCAATGGGTCGAAATGAAACATGAGAATCAATAAACGTGTTTCATAGCTTTAGTTTAGTTTAGCGGTACAGCGCGGAAACAGGCCCTTTCAGCCCACCGGGTCCACGCCGATCAGCGATCCCCGCACGTTAACACTATCTTACACCCACTAGGGACAATGTTTACATTTATCAAGCCAATTAACCTACATACCTGTATGTCTTTGGAGTGTGGGAGGAAACAGAAGATCTCGGAGAAAACCCACGCAGGTCACGGGGAGAACGTACAAACTCTGTACAGACGGCGCCCGTAGTCAGGATCGAACCTGAGTCTCCGGCGCTGCATTCGCTGTAAGGCAGCAACTCTACCGCTGCTCCACCGTGCCGTCCTGGAACATAGACTTGGAACATATAACGTAAGGGTGAAAAGTAAGGGACGGGAGGCCGAAAAATAATATCCAAATCATTGGGTTTTTTGCATAAAGTTATAAACATAAATGTCTGTACACCATTTTTTTTCTTTGTTCGTTTGAACTCTATTTCTCAGAGGATTCCTCTGCAATATTATCCAAAATTACACGGTCAGATTCACACTTAACATCACCTCACTATTAAACCTTCTTAATCCCTACCTGGATTTGATATTGTTTATCCATTAATAGATGAGCAGAAATTTCCATCAACTGAATATTAGGAAAACTGAATAGATTGCTTATCACCACCACAAAACCATTCAAAAGTCAAGACTGTTTATGTATCAGAAATAAAACAATAGACAATAGACAATAGGTGCAGGAGTAGGCCATTCGGCCCTTTGAGCCAGCACCGCCATTCACTGTGATCATGGCTGATCATCCACAATCAGTACCCCGTTCCTGCCTTCTCCCCATATCCCTTAACTCCGCTATCCTTAAGAGCTCTATCTAGCTCTCTCTTGAAAGCATCCTGAGAATTGGCCTCCACTGCCTTCTGAGGCAAAGAATTCCACAACTATCTGGCTGAAAAAGGTTTTCCTCATCTCCGTTCTAAATGGCCTACCCATAACAGATCTGGAATGCTGCTGCAAGTAAGAATTGTATTCTTCAGACTGAAGAAGGGTCTCAACCCGAAACGTCACCCATTCCTTCTCTCCTGAGATGCTGCCTGTCCCGCTGAGTTACTCCAGCATTTTGTGTCGACCTTCGATTTTAACCGGCATCTGCGTTTTTTTTCCTACACATCCTGTTCTCTGATCATCTATACTGGCCCACATTCATTCAGGCTGGGCTTAGTGAATTCCTGATTTTAAAAGTCATGATTATTTTCAGGTCCCCCCCCATCTCTCTTCACCGTCCCTTCAGATGACCAACCTTCTGAGCATCCAACCATCTCGACTTGCAATGTATTGAATGTAACATGATTTCATTCACCAAACAATGGTGACTGTGTACTCGGCTCCCTTGCCCTCTATCTCTGGCATGCACTATAAAAGAAGTACATGTTGTTATTTATCTTAATTGATGTCGCATTATACTTTGATTGTGAGAAGTTCTCCGGATTGGGGCGTTGGTCCAGATTCACCCCAGGAAAAGTGATTTTGATCCATTGGTGTCAAGAACAAAATAGCATGCATCTAATTCTGTTTGTCTCAGGAAAAATCACTTCTTTGTGAGGCCAGTTCATTGGCTATATTTAAAAGGGAGTTAGATGTGGCCCTTATGGCTAAAGGGATCAGGGGTTATGGAGAGAAGGCAGGTACGGGATACTGAGTTGGATGATCAGCCATGATCATATTGAATGGCGGTGCAGGCTCGAAGGGCCGAATGGCCTACTCCTGCACCTATTTTCTATGTTTCTATGTTTCTATGTTTGCACTTTTAATGCAGCTCTATGTTCACAATTCTGAATATAACAGGACAAACTGAGAAGAGACAGCGATTACGATAGACACAAAATGCTGGTGTAACTCAGCGGGACAGGCAGCATCTCTGGAGAGAAGGAATAGGTAATGCTTGGGGTCAAAACCTTTCTCCAGATTGAAATCTCAGTCTAAAGAAGGGTCTTAACCCAAAATATCACCCATTCCTTCTCTGCAGAGATGCTGCCTGTCCCGTTGTGTTACTCCAGCATTTTGTGTCTATATTCGATGCAAACCAGCATCAGCAGTCCCTTCCTACACAACAGACAGCAATTGAGTGAAGGATGTGGTTTGTTAGTGAGTTGCACCTGTTTGTAGTCGGATGATGTAAGGTTCATACAGGTGTCACTGTCAGGAGTGGCTCACTTATTGCTGGTTAGATGTGGTAAATAAAGCTGGACATTGAATTGGTAAGGTTTTTAGCAGTGACACTTTAGAGAACAATTTGAAACGTATGTGTTGATGCTTGCTGGGAGGAACTATGGTTTTAGGAATAGCGGTGGAGAAAAAGCCTTGTTTCAGGAGGTGGACAAAGCAGTAAAACTTATTCAATGTTAAGGCATTTGGCCAGGAAACAAGAAACTGACAAAGCAACTTTTTCTGGCGTTTTAAGGACAATATCATCATTGAATCAAGCCATTTTGCTCAACATTTTATCTTCATTGAAGAAAGTTAGCCAGGACAATATACAGGTCGGGAGAGCTTGTGGGAAGGTCATGAAAGTGATGAGATAGAAAGGGGTCTCAGCTGCCTGGTATTGTAGAAAACAGCAAGGATGTTCATTTACACGGTGGCGCAGCAGTAGAGTTGCTGCCTTACAACGCTTACAGAGGCCCGGGTTCGATCCCGACTACGGGCGCCGTCTGTACGGAGTTTGTACATTCTCCCCGTGACCTGCGTGGGTTTTCTCCAAGATCTTCGGTTTCCTCCCACACTCCAAAGACTTACTAGGTCAATTGGCTTGGTATAAATGTAGAATTGTCCCTTGTGTGTGTAGGAAAATGTTAATGTGCGGGGATCGCTGGTCGGTGTGGAGCTGGTGGGCCGAGGGGCCTGTATCTCTAAACTAAACTAAACTAAACTAAACAATTGATAGGTAGACACAAAATGCTGGAGTAACTCAGCGGGACAGGCAGCGTCTCTGGAGCAATCAGCAGTAGCAGCAGCAATCAGCAGTAGCAGCAGCAGCAATCAGCAGTAGCAGCAGCAGCAAGCAGCAGTAGCAGCAGCAGCAGCAAGCAGCAGTAGCAGCAGCAGTAGCAGCAGCAGCAGCAAGCAGCACCAAGCTGTGTTGCTTGGGAAGTAGTGTGTGGGGATTGTGTGGGGATAGTAAGGAGTAAGACCTGTGTGATCTCCCGGACTAGTTTCGATCGCCTAGCTTGGGGTCGGAGAGGAATTTCCCGGATTTTTTCCCAAATTGGCCTGGGTTTTTTATCCGGTTTTTCGCCTCTCCCAGGAGATCACTCAGTTCTTTTGGGTGGGCGGTTGGAGCGGTTGGAGTAGCGGCCGGGCGGTAGGTTTAGTAACCGAGCGCGGGGCTTTGTTTGGAGAGTATGACTGCCAGGGCAGTTTTTTGTTCTGGGTGTCGGATGTGGGGAATCTGGGAGTCTGATAGTCTTCCAGACATCCACATCTGCGCCAGGTGTGACGAGATGGGGCTCCTAAGGGACCGTATTAGGAACCTGGAGCGGCAGATTGATGACCTCCGTCTGATCAGGGAGAGTGAGGAGGTTATAGATAGGAGTTACAGGGAGGTGGTCACTCCTAGACCACGGGAGGTAGACAAGTGGGTCACTGTTAGGGGGGGCAAGGAACAGAGGCAGGGACTAGGGAGTACCCCGGTGGCTGTACCCCTTGGAAATAAGTACTCCTGTTTAAGTACTGTTGGGGGGGACAGCCTACCTGGGGGCAACGACGGTGCCCGGGCCTCTGGCAAGGAGTCCGGCCCTGTTGCTCAGAAGGGTAGGGAAAGGAAGAGGAGAGCAGTAGTAATAGGGGACTCTATAGTGAGGGGGTCAGATAGGCGTTTCTGTGGACGCAGTCGGGAGACCCGGATGGTGGTTTGCCTCCCTGGTGCCGGTGTCCGGGATGTGTCTGAGCGTGTCCAGGATATCCTGAAAGGGGAGGGAGAGGAGCCAGAGGTCGTGGTACATATAGGTACCAACAATATAGGTAGGATAAGGGAAGAGGTCCTGAAAGGAGAATTCAGGGGGCTAGGAAGAGAGTTAAAAAAAAGGACTTCCAAAGTAATAATCTCAGGCTTACTGCCTGTGCCACGCGATAGTGAGAATAGGAATGGAGTGAGGTGGAGGATAAATACGTGGCTGAGGAACTGGTGCAGGGAGCAGGGTTTCAAGTTTCTGGATCATTGGGACCTCTTCTGGGGGAAGTATGACCTGTACAAAAAGGACGGGTTGCATCTGAACCCGAGGGGAACCAATATCCTGGCGGGGAGATTTGCTAAAATAACTGCGGAGACTTTAAACTAGTACGGTTGGGGGGAGGGACTCAAACACAGATAGCTAATAGGCAGTGTGTGAGGCAGGAGGCAGAAAAGGGAAACACTCAGACCCAATATGTAGGAGAGAAAGAAGGGAAAAGAAATAAACTGAGAATAAGAAATGATGGGTCCCTTAAATGTGTATATTTTAATGCTAGGAGCATTGTAAGAAAGGTGGATGAGCTTAGAGCCTGGATTGACATCTGGAAGTATGATGTTGTGGCGATCAGTGAAACATGGTTGCAGGAGGGTTGCGATTGGCAATTAAATATTCCAGGATTTCATTGTTTCAGATGTGATAGAATCGGAGGGGCAAGAGGTGGGGGTGTTGCATTGCTTGTCAGGGAGGATATCACAGCAGTGCTTTGGCAGGACAGACTAGAAGGCTCGATTAAGGAGGCTGTTTGGGTGGAACTCAGAAATGAGAAAGGTTTAGCAACACTTATAGGGGTGTATTATAGACCGCCAAATAGGGAACGAGAATTGGAAGAGCAAATATGTAAGGAGATAGCAGATATTAGTAGTAAGCACAGAGTGGTGATTGTGGGTGATTTCAATTTTCCGTATATAGACTGGGAATCACATTCTGTTAAAGGGCTGGATGGTTTGGAGTTTGTAAAATGTGTGCAGGATAGTTTTTTGCAGCAATACGTAGAGGTGCCTACCAGAGAAGGGGCAGTGTTGGACCTCCTGTTAGGAAATGAGATGGGTCAGGTGACGGAGGTATGTGTTGAGGAGCACTTTGGGTCTAGTGATCATAATGCCATTAGTTTCAATATCATTATGGAGAAGGTCAAATCTGGACCAAGGGTTGAGATTTTGGATTGGAGAAAGGCTAATTTTGAGGAGATGAGAAAGGATTTAAAAGGAGTGAAATGGAAATTGTTGTTTTATGAAAAGGATATAATAGAGAAATGGAGGATATTTAAAGGTGAAATTTTGAGAGTACAGAGTCTTTATGTCCCTGTTTGGTGGAAAGGAAAGAATAATAATTTGAAAGAACCGTGGTTTTCCAGGGAAATTGGACACTTGGTTCGGAAAAAGAGGGAGATATACAATAAATATAAGCGGCAGGGAGTAAATGAGGTTCTTGAGGAATATAAAGAATGTAAAAGGAATCTTAAAAAGGAAATTAGAAAAGCGAAAAAAAGATATGAGGCTGCTTTGGCAAGTAATGTAAAAGTAAAACCTCAAGGAGTTCTACAGATATGTCAATAGCAAAAGGATAGTGAGGGATAAAATTGGTCCATTAGAGAGTCAGAGTGGACAGCTATGTGCTGAGCCGGAAGAAATGGGGGAGATATTAAACAATTTCTTTTCTTCGGTATTTACCGAGGAGAAGGATATTGAATTATGTGAGGTAAGCGAAACAAGTAGAGTAGTGATGGAAATTAGGAGGATTAAAGAAGAGGAGGTACGGACACTTTTGAAGAATATAAAAGTGGATAAGTCTCCAGGTCCTGATAGGATATTCCCTAGGACATTGAGTGAAGTTAGTGCAGAAATAGCAGGGGCTATGACGGAAATATTTCAAACGTCATTAGAAACAGGGATGGTGCCGGAAGATTGGCGCATTGCGCATGTTGTGCCTTTGTTTAAAAAAGGTTCTAAAAGTAAACCTAGCAATTATAGACCTATTAGTTTGACGTCTGTGGTGGGAAAATTAATGGAAAAGATACTTAGGGACAATATATATAATTATTTGGATAATCAAGGCCTGATTAGAAACAGTCAACATGGATTTGTGCCTGGAAGGTCATGTTTGACTAATCTTCTTGAATTTTTTGAAGAGGTTACCAGGGAAATTGATAAGGGCAAGGCTGTGGATGTTGTCTATATGGACTTCAGTAAGGCATTTGACAAGGTTCCACATGGAAGGTTGATTAAGAAGGTTAAATCGTTGGGTATTAATAGTGAGGTTGCAAGATGGATTCAACAATGGCTGAATGGGAGATACCAGAGGGTAACGGTTGACAATTGTATGTCAGGTTGGAGGCCAGTGTCTAGTGGAGTGCCCCAAGGATCTGTGTTGGGTCCACTGTTGTTTGTCATTTACATTAATGATCTGGATGATGGTGTGGCAAATTGGATTAGTAAATATGCAGATGATACTAAGATAGGTGGAGTAGTTGATAGTGAGGTAGATTTTCAAAGTCTACAGAGAGACTTGGGCCTTTTGGAAGGGTGGGCTGAAAGATGGCAGATGGAGTTTAATGCTGATAAATGTGAGGTGCTGCATTTTGGTAGGACAAATCAAAATAGGACGTACAGGGTAAATGGTAGGGAATTGAGGAATGCAGTGGAACAGAGGGATCTGGGAATAACTGTGCATTGTTCCCTGAAGGTGGAATCTCATGTGGATAGGGTGGTGAAGAAGGCGTTTGGTATGCTTGCCTTTATAAATCAGAGCATCGAGTATAGAAGTTGGGATGTAATGTTGAAATTGTACAGGGCATTGGTGAGGCCGAATCTGGAGTATGGTGTGCAGTTCTGGTCGCCAAATTATAGGAAGGATGTCGACAAAATGGAGAGGGTACAGAGGAGATTTACTAGAATGTTGCCTGGGTTTCAGCACTTAGGCTACAGAGAGAGGTTGAACAGGTTGGGTCTTTATTCTTTGGAGCGTAGAAGGTTGAGGGGGGACTTGATAGAGGTTTTTAAAATTTTGAGAGGGACGGACAGAGTTGACGTGGGTAGGCTTTTCCCTTTGAGAGTGGGGAAGATTCCAACAAGGGGACATAGCTTCAGAATTGAGGGACAAAGGTTTAGGGGTAACATGAGGGGGAACTTCTTTACTCAGAGGGTTGTGGCTGTATGGAATGGGCTTCCGGTGGAAGTGGTGGAGGCTGGCTCGATTTTATTATTTAAGAGTAAATTGGATAGGTATATGGATAAGAGGGGATTAGAGGGTTATGGTCTGAGTGCAGGTAGGTGAGACTAGGTCAGGGAGAATGGTCGGCGTGGACTGGTAGGGCCGGACAGGCCTGTTTCCATGCTGTAGTTGTTATATATGTTAAGAAATGGGTGACGTTTCGAGTCGAGACCCTTCTTCAGACTGAAGAAGATTAATTTCGTCGACACATTAACGTGTATAATTATATCTCTCGTATCATATCTCCTATTAAGCTCCTATTAATAATGCATGCATCTATTGCAGGACTTCCAATGGAAAATTGGAGGAATTGCCTTATCATAGTTATGCTCGTTAATAAGTTGATTTAGGATTTAAATCTATGTCTGCCTGTGTGTGAAGCTTGCTGAGGTATTGAACTTACACACTATGTTAAAGGACACCATGAATATTGAACCATTGGGACCACAATTTTCAAGAAATTATATTTGTTAGAAATGTCTTTTTGCAAACCCATAAAATAAATGAGAGTTTATTTTGAATCGTTCAGTTTTGGGAGAAATTTAAAATGAACCCTGTTTAGTCTGTTGAGAAAATACATCGTGCACGGTTGCGCAGCGGTAGAGTTGCTGCACTGGGGACCCAGGATCGATCCCAACTACGGGTGCTGTCTGTACGGAGTTTGTACGTTCTTCCCGTGACTTGAATGAAGGGATTAAAAGTACCATTAGCAAATTTGCAGATGATACAAAGCTGGGTGGCAGTGTGAACTGTGAGGAAGATGGTATGAGATTGCAGGGTGACTTGGACAGGTTGCGTGAGTGGGCGGATGCATGACAGATGCAGTTTAATGTGGATAAGTGTGAGGTTATCCACTTTGGTGGTAAGAATAGGAAGGCAGAGTATTATCTGAATGGTGTCAAGTTAGGAACAGGGGACGTACAACGAGATCTGGGTGTCCTAGTGCATCAGTCACTGAAAGGAAGCATGCAGGTACAGCAGGCAGTGAAGAAAGCCAATGGAATGTTGGCCTTCATAACAAGAGGAGTTGAGTATAAGAGCAAAGAGGTCCTTCTGCAGTTGTACAGGGCCCTAGTGAGAGCGGACCTGGAGTACTGTGTGCAGTTTTGGTCTCCAAATTTGAGGAAGGATATTTTTGCTATTGAGGGCGTGCAGCGTAGGTTTACTAGGTTAATTCCCGGAATCGCGGGACTATCATATGTTGAAAGACTGGAGCGACTAGGCTTGTATACACTGGAATTTAGAAGGATGAGAGGAGATCTTATCGAAACGTATAAGATTATTAAGGGGTTGGACACGTTAGAGGCAGGAAACATGTTCCCAATGTTGGGGGAGTCCAGAACAAGGGGCCACAGTTTAAGAATAAGGGGTAGGCCATTTAGAACGGAGCTGAGGAAAAACTTTTTCAGTCAGAGAGTTGTAAATCTGTGGAATTCTTTGCCTCAGAAGGCAATGGAGGCCAATTCTCTGAATACATTCAAGAGAGAGCTAGATAGAGCTCTTAAGGATAGCGGAGTCAGGGGGTATGGGGAGAGGGCAGGAATGGGGTGCTGATTGAGAATGATCAGCCATGATCACATTGAATGGCGGTGCTGGCTCAAAGGGCCAAATGGCCTCCTGCTGCGCCTATTGTCTATTGTCTAATGTCTATTGACCTGAGTGGGTTTTCTCCAAGATCTCCGGTTTCCTCCCACATTCCAAAGACGTACAGGTATGTAGATACAGTAAATTGGCTTGGTAAATGAAAAAATTGTCCCTGGTGTGTGTAGGATAGTGTTAATGTGCAGGGATCGCTGGGCAGCGCGGACTCGGTGGGTTGAAGGGCCTGTTTCCGCACTGTCTCTCTAAACCAAACTAAACTAAACACAAAGTGCTGGAGTAACTCCTTTTCTCATGAGATGCTGCCTGACCTGCTGAGTTACTCCAGCATTTTGTGAATAAATACCTTCGATTTGTACCAGCATCTGCAGTTATTTTCTTCCACTACGTAATGCAGAGCTCGTTGCTTTCATTAACGTTACCACTAACTTCCACCCTGCCCTCAAATTCACTTGGACTGTCTCCGACACCTCTCTCCCCTTTCCTGATCTCTCTGTCTCTATCACAGGGGACAGACTATCGACCAATAGATCAATAACCCCTTTGACTCCCACAGTTATCTGGACTACATCTCCTCACACCAAGCCTCTTACAAAGATGCCATCCCCTGTTCCTATATTCCTTCCTTTGGATTCACATTTCACATCATTCTATCCTTATCACCTCATCTGACATTTTTTGGCATTTCATCTCTGGCCTTGGTCCAACCGTCTGCCAATACAAAACCCCTCTCACCTCTCTCCACCTATCACCTGCCAGGCTTTGTCCAGCCCCACCTCTCTTCCAGCTTTTTATTCTATTACAATCAGTCTGGAAATGGGTCCCGACCCAAAACATCACCTGGCCACGTTCTCCAGAGATGTGCAAACCTGTGCAGACCAACTGGCTGGAGTTTATGCAGCCGACTTCAACCTCTCATTACTCAGGTCTGAGGTTCCCACCTGCTTTAAAAGAGCATCAATAATACCGATGACCAAGAAGAACCAGGGGCCACAGTCTACGAATAAAGGGGAGGCCATTTAAAACTGAGGTGAGAAAAATCCTTTTCACCCAGAGAGTTGTGAATTTGTGGAATTCTCTGCCACAGAAGACAGTGGAGGCCAATTCACTGGATGAGTTTAAAAGAGAATTAGATAGAGCTCGAGGTGGCTAGTGGAATCAAGGGATATGGGGAGAAGGCAGGCACGGGTTACTGATTGTGGATGATCAGCCATGATATTTTCTTTGTTTCTATGTTTCTCAGAGCAAGGTGACATGCCTCAATGACTACCGACCGGTGGCACTAACATCCGTGGTGTTGAAGTGTTTTGAAAGGTTGGTTATGGCAAATATCAACTCCCACCTCAACAAGAACATGGACCCACTATAATTTGTCTGCCGCCACAACAGGTCAACGGAGGATGCGATCTCGCTGGCTCTCCACTCTGCACTGGACCACTTGGACAGTAGAACACATACATCAGGCTGTTGTTCACAGACTACAGCTTAGCGTTCAATGCAATCATCCCCTCCAAACTGTTACCGAGCCTGGCCAAGCTGGCCATTCGCGACTCACAGCGCCAGGCGGCAGAGGGCTCTGCCCGAGCCAGCTGCCTACCCCTTTTCCGGGGTTACGTCCGTGCCCGGGTGGTGTTGGAGAGGGACTACGCGCTGTCCACGGGCACCCTAGAGGATTTCCGGGACCGCTGGGCACCGCGGGGGATTGGATGTATCCTGGATGAGGATTGTAATATAATTGTATAATAGTTTCAATTAGTATATTCGTTTGTATTGTATTCTGGTGGTGGGTTCTGTTTAGTGTTATTGCATTGTAAATATTGTTTTTAAATTATTGAACACATTTTTTTGATAATAAAAAAAACCTGTTACCAATCTCCGGTCTCGGCGGGGATTGAATGCATCCTGGACATGGATTGTTATATAGTTGTACAGTAGTTTATTTAGTATATTTATTTGTCTTGCACTATGGTGGTGGGTTCTGTTCTGTTTTATTGTATTGTAAATATTATTTTTAATAATTGAATAATTTTTTTAAATAAAGAAACAAAACAAAAAAAAACTGTTACCAAGCTCACAGAACTGGGTCTTCCAACCATCCACTGACTTGGCCTCCACAGCTTTCTGTGGCAAAGAATTCCACAGATTCACCACCCTCTGACTAAATAAATTCCTCCTCGTCACCTTCCTGAGGGAACATCCTTTAATTCTGAGGCTATAACCTCTAGCCCTAGACTCTTATTGGGCATCGGTATTGATACGTTCTACTCAGTATCATTCTCAAAAGCACGCATTGAGTGGGAGACCAAAACAGGACACGTCTGGACACAAGATCGCCATTTTAACTCTCTGTGTATTTTAGCAAATGCGCAGGCACAGCGTTACCATATTGTTGCATGTATACATCACATAGCAGCTTTACCATATTGTTGCATGTATACATCACAGGTATTATTGATGCCCTTTTAAAGCAGGTGGGAACCTCAGGCCTCAGTAGTGAGAGGTTGAAGACGTCCTCATTAAACAGACATCTGCAAATGGATCCTTGACTTTCTCATCAACAGACCAGGACCAGAGCGAATTGGCAGCAACACTTTCTCCTCGATGTCCAGAAGCACGTCAAGGCCGTGTCCTCAGCCCCTTGCTCCACTTGCTCTATACTCATGACCGTGTGTCCAGGCACTCCATCGTCAAGATCATCGACGCCGCCGCCATTGTTGGAAGGATTAGCGACGGTGATGAGTCAGAGAATGGGAGGGAGCTTGGTCGATTCATCAAATGGCGCCAGAACCATAACCTTGCTCTCAAGTCCAGAACCAGGGGCCACAGTTTACGAATAAGGGGTAGGCCATTTTGAACGGAGATGAGGAAAAACCTTTTCAGTCAGAGAGTTGTGAATCTGTGGAATTCTCTGCCTCAGAAGGCAGTGGAGGCCAATTCTCTGAATGCATTCAAGAGAGAGCAGGATAGAGCTCTTAAGGATAGCGGAGTCAGGGGGTATGGGGAGAAGGCAGGAACGTGGTACTGATTGAGAATAATCGGCCATGATCACATTGAATGGTGGTGCTGGCTCGAGGGGCCGAATGGCCTACTGCTGCACCTATTGTCTATTGTCTATAATATCAGCAAAACCAATGGAAGGTGGTGGATCCACAAAACCCGTCTTCATCAAGGGGCCAACAGTGGAGAGAGTCAAAAGCTTCAAATTCCTACGTGTGCACATCTATGAAGATCTGTCCTGGACCCAGCACATTGATGCAAGCATAAAAAAAGCCCATCAATGCCTCTACTTCCTGAGAAGATTGAGGACATTCAGTATGTCAACAAATGCTCCCTTGAACGCCCACAGGTGCACAGTAGAGAGCATACTGAGTGGTTGTGTCACGGCCTGGATCGGCAACACGAAAGCCCAGGAACGAAGAAGACAGCAAAAAGTGGAATTTGACTGTTCCGTTTTGGGATATAGTACAATAAAATATTCTTGACTCTTAAAAACTTAGTCACGAGTGGAGACACAAGGGACCGCAGATGTTGGAGTGTTGAGCAAACACAAAGTGCTGGCAACAAGACAGACGAACTGGGCAACAAGACAGACGAGCTGGGCAACAAGAAGGGCGAACTGGGCAACAAGACAGGCGAGCTGGGCAACAAGACGGGCGAACTGGGCAACAAGACAGACGAACTGGGCAACAAGACAGGCGAGCTGGGCAACAAGAAGGGCGAACTGGGCAACAAGACAGACGAACTGGGCAACAAGACAGACGAACTGGGCAACAAGAAGGGCGAACTGGGCAACAAGACAGGCGAGCTGGGCAACAAGAAGGGCGAACTGGGCAAAAAGCAGGCGAACTGGGCAACAAGACAGGCGAGCTGGGCAACAAGACAGGCGAGCTGGGCAACAAGACAGGCGAGCTGGGCAACAAGAAGGGCGAACTGGGCAACAAGACAGGCGAACTGGGCAACAAGACAGGCGAGCTGGGCAACAAGACAGACGAACTGGGCAACAAGACAGGCGAACTGGGCAACAAGACAGGCGAGCTGGGCAACAAGACAGACGAACTGGGCAACAAGAAGGGCGAACTGGGCAACAAGAAGGGCGAACTGGGCAACAAGACCACAGGCCGGGCAACAAGACTAGGGGTTGAGCAACAAGACCATAACCTTGTAAAGAAGCAGAGGCATTGGTGGGCTTTCTTGGCCATAGCTTCAACGTGGCTGGTTGAGGCAAATCGCTGATGATATTTATTCCAAGGAACCTGAAGGTTTCGACCATCTCTACTTTGGCACCATCGATGTGGACTGCAATGTGTGTGCTGCTTCACATCTTGAAGCCAATCACTATCTCTTTTGTCTTGCTGACATTGAGGGAGAGCTTGTTCTCTTGGCACCACGTTACAAGGATCTCAATCTCCTTTCTGTACTCCATCTCATCATTCTTTGGACGTCCAGCCCACTATGGTGGCATTGTCCGCAAACTTGTAGAATGAGTTGGATTGGTATTTGGCTGCACAGACATGAGTGTAAATGAAGTACAGACGGGGGCTGGAAACACACATACTCGTGGGGCAGCAGAGTTGAGGATTATGGTGGAGGGTGAATTGTCACCTCTCCTCACTGATTGTGGGTGAGGAAGTTGAGGATCCAGTGCAGAGGGGAGTGCTGACTCCAAGTTGGGAACTTGACCTTTCGAAGTAGTTACGCATCTGAACAATATTTAAGCAGGAAGTTGGGTTTACATTGCATCTCACACCTATGTCCTCGGGTCATGCCAATACTTCACTGCAACAAATCACTTTCAATCGTAGCCACTGTAGAGAAGCACTGTAACCTTGAAGACACCAAAGTCTCACACACTAGGGCAGTCACGGTGGCGCAGCGGTAGAGTTGCTGCCCTACAGCGAATGCAGCGCCGGAGACCCGGGTTCAATCCCAACTACGGGTGCTGTCTGTACGGAGTTTGTACGTTCTCCCCGTGACCTGCGTGGGTTTTCACCGAGATCTCCGGTTTCCTCCCACACTCCAAAGACGTACAGGTTTGTAGGTTAATTGGCTGGGTAAATGTTAAAAAATGTCCCTTGTGGGTGTGGGATAGTGTTAATGTGCGGGGATCACTGGTCGGTGCGGACCCGGTGGGCCGAAGGGCCTGTTTCCGCGCTGTATCTCTAAACTAAACTAAACCAAACTAAACAGAAGTGATACAAATAAAAATTTTAAAAGGCTTCATGATATTGGTCATGAGGTGAATTCTGGCACAAAGACATTCATCGCCTTCTTCTTTAAGTCGTGCTCTGGGGCATTTAATATCCACCTGTATAGGATCTCCGTTCAACATTTAATCCCAAAGGGCACATCTGACCCTGCTGCCCAACTCTAATATGTTGACCTGGCTTACATTCTATAGCTTGAACTATTCTCTGGCTTCAATTCAAGGGACCTGCCACTGAGCGGATTCCTCAATGCCTAAATATAGTAGATGCCATCATATCTTAGTGTAGGTCTGAAGCCCTACTTAGTCAACAAGAGTGTGACATAGACTACTAATTATGATATTAGAAAGCAATTATTACATTCCAACCAGGTTACACACACACATTAAAATTCACTCCCAACTGCATTCACAAGAAGCTTAAACAGTAATCCTTTAATAATGTAATGCACCCACGATGCTTCGAACCCATTATAACTTTAGTACCTCCTGGCTAATACACCAAGTAATATCTAGCATTAGTTTTCATGGAATGGACAGCATTTGGAGCTGATTCACGCTGAAAGATGAAATGTCAGCAAACGTAACCCATGGTGTTGGGTTGACTAGCAGCTATTATTGTGAAGATGAAGTGCTGGACCTTTTGTCACTTTCTCTCGGCTGCTTTGAGACCAGCAGAAGGTAATTATGGTTTTAGTGTTCCCTGGATAACCTGACAGGCAGTCTGGCATTTCTTCTGATGTCAGTGCATTTTCTACTTAACGTCACGTTTGATTGATGAAGCACATTCAACAGTCAAATGACTGACATTTCTAAATGTCTGCGGTTTCACACCCTCAGTCCGTCATGTACCATGTCCTTATCATTATTTTATTGCAAGTACACTTGTAGAAATACAAACAGTTTGGGCTGATCTCTTATATTTATTGATCGCCTTCTTTAACTATCAAATACTTGATTTTATTCCTCCTTTAAAAGTTATCCACAACTTACATGGATTACCTCACGCCTGGAATAAGTTTTCTAAAAACCTCTCTGTTAACGTGGACATTAATTTAGAAAGAAATGACTAAGTGTGCAACTAATTAAATTTGAGGAAGGATATTCTTGCTATTGAGGGCGTGCAGCGTAGGTTTACTAGGTTAATTCCCGGAATGGCGGGACTGTCACATGTTGAAAGACTAGAGCGACTGGGCTTGTATACACTGGAATTTAGAAGGATGAGAGGGGATCTTATCGAAACATATAAGATTATTAAGGGGTTGGACACGTTAGAGGCAGGAAACATGTTCCCAATGTTGGGGGAGTCCAGAACCAGGGGCCACAGTTTAAGAATAAGGGGTAGGCCATTTAAAACGGAGATGAGGTAAAGCTTTTTCAGTCAGAGAGTTGTAAATCTGTGGAATTCTCTGCCTCAGAAGGCAGTGGAGGCCAATTCTCTGAATGCATTCAAGAGAGAGCTAGATAGAGCGCTTAAGGATAGCGGAGTCAGGGGGTATGGGGAGAAGGCAGGAACGGGGTACTGATTGAGAATGATCAGCCATGATCACATTGAATGGTGGTGCTGTCTAAATCTATTAAAAAATGTAATATAACTAAAATATCACCCAGTGAATATAATTCAGACTATAGCTCATTATTACTTATAGAAACATAGAAACATAGAAAATTGCAGTAGGAGGCAATTTGATCCTTCGAGCCAGCACCGCCATTCATTGTGATCATGGCTGATCATCCACAATCAGTAACCCGTGCCTGCCTTCTCCCCATATCCCTTGATTCCACTAGCCCCGAGAGCTCGATCTAACTCTCTTTTAAATTCATCCAGTGAATTGGCCTCCACTGCCTTCTGTGGCAGAGAATTCCACAAATTCACAACTCTCTGGGTTTTTCACACCTCAGTTTTAAATGGCCTCCCCTTTATTCTTAGACTGTGGCCCCTGGTTCTGGACTCCCCCAACATTGGGAACATTTTACCGGCATCTAGCTTGTCCAGTCCTTTCATAATTTTATACGTTTCTATAAGATCCTTGTGTAATGTTGGTTTAAACCGAAGATAGACATAAAAAGCCGGAGTAACTCAGCAGGTCAGACAGCATCTCTGGAGAAAAGGAATAGGTGACATTTGGGTCGGGAAGAAGGGTCTATACCCGAAACATTCATTATGACTTATTTGAAGTCTAAAATGCCATCACTTTTAAACAATTGTAATTGGTGAGCCAGCAACATATCAACGAGTAAGTTACTTTGCAGTTTCATTTAAAGCTGAAGAGTTTTAAAAGCATTTTGAACTCTTTACTCATGTCCTAAAGACATTTTGAAATTAATGAATGCTTTCTAATTGTTGTCACAGCAAGCCTTTACTTATTACTAGTGCATCTAACGATGGCCAGTGGTCAGAAATGAATGTAGCTTGGCATCTACAAGCATAAGTTACAAACAGAAGCTGAGTAATTTAGAATATACTTATGATAAACAGAACTTCAAATTTCTCTCAGCCCCGAACTTGGTATTTCATCCTCCTGATGAGTTTGGAGGAGTGATTTTTATTAAAATTTACTGAATAATAGACTCTAAATCAAAAGGTAGGAAGATATTGTTTTTTAGACAGTGGTTCCAAAAGGTCCATATGCAAACTGTGAGTCAACTCCAGTTGGCCACTGCATAGTCTTGTGGAAGTCAGAGATGAGCTTCAGGTTGGTAACTGGTGTATTTGGCTTCCTGCTCTGCCAGTGAACTCAGCACCAAGTCCAACATGTGACACAAGTCCCATGAAAAGAGGGGTCAGATATACCTGTGTAGGAAGGAACTGCAGATGCTGGTTTGCACTGAAGATAGAAGCAAAATGCTGGAGTAACTCAGCGGGACAGGCAGCATCTCTGGAGAGAAGGAATGGGTGACATTCGGGTCGAGACCCTTCCTCAGACTGAGAGTCAGGGGAGAGGGAGTTTAGAGATATGGAAGGGTAAGGTGTGAAAATGACAGATCAAAGCAGATGTTGATCAAAGAAATGTAGAATGGTTCATTGTTGGCTGAGGGGAAGGTGAACACGCAGCATACAACATGTAAAGGGAACAGTAGAACTCGTCTGAGAACCAAAATGGGGGAGGGACGGAGCGAGAGGTGATGCAGGAATTTCATGAAGTTAGAGAAGTCAATGTTCATACTGCTGGGGTGTAAGCTGCCCAAGCGAAATATGAGGTGCTGTTCCTCCATTTTGCGCTGGGCCTCACTCTGACAACGGAGGAGGCCCATGACAGAAAGGTCAGTGTGGGAATGGGAGGGGGAGTTAAAGTGTTGAGCAATGGGGAGATCAGGTAGGTTTAGGCAGACTGAACGGAGGTGTTCAGCGAATCGATCACCGAGCCTGTACTTGGTCTCACCGATATACAGGAGTCCACACCTGGAACAGCAGATACAGTAGATGAGGTTGGAGGAGGTGCAAGTGAACCTCTGCCTCACCTGAAAGGACTCACTGGACAGAGTTGAGGGAGGAGGCATAGGGACGGAGATGCTGCCTTTCCCGCTGAGTTATTCCAGCATTTTGTGTCTATCTTCGGTGTGACAGATTGGGTTCAGTAATAAGGAGTCCATCCACTTGAACAGCTGTGCAGGAGAAGTGTAAGGGATTTTTATTTGTGTTTGTCTTGACTTTATTTAACTTACATTTTAATTTGTAATAAGCTTTCATTACAGTTAATGTTAATAGTTTGATAACATTTGTCATCGTACAAAGTAAATTGTTGTGATTTGAAATTCATTGCGTACAAAGATAGTGGAATAGGATTTCACAGTAATTTCCAAAAGGCTCTTGGACATAAGGTTGAAAGTAAAGTATTTTCAGGAGTGCACAGAAGTGTCCGGAAAGCTGGTCTTATTGAAAAAATGTTCAAAATGCACATTCGTCCAAATGGTTTGCTGTGGTGTTGTGTATTTGTTGCTCAACGTATAAGATTGTGGTAGAAATGAACAGAGATAAACTGAATGCTAAACTATGTTGTCAAATCAATAGACTGCACATGATGAAGTTACCACCTTCAAACGCTGTGATAAATTGTAGTAAACTTTTGTTTAGCCGCAGAAGCATAATCATGTATCCAGGATTATGAAGCAACCTGCACAATTTGTTCTTATAAAGCTCAAACAGTGAATTCAATTTCAAATGTTTTTATGCAAAATAAATGTGAAAGACAAAGATAATCTATTTACATTTATACATAAGGCCAGTGCAATTGGAGGCTCACTAGCACCAACATTATAGTGGGGTAGGGCCAGACAGCATGGAAACAGGTCGTTGATTCATGGAAAAGTAGAAAAATTGGTGCAGGAGTAGGCCATTCAGCCCTTCAACACTTGTCCTGCACAGCTGTTCAAGTGGATGGACTCCTTATTACTGAACCCAACCTGTCACACCGAAGGTAGACACAAAATGCTGGAATAACTCAGCGGGAAAGGCAACATCTCCGTCCCTATGCCTCCTCCCTCGACTCCGTCCAGTGAGTCCTTTCAGGTGAGGCAGAGGTTCACTTGCGCCTCCTCCAACCTCATCTACTGTATCTGCTGTTCCAGGTGTGGATTCCTGTATATCAGCGAGACCAAGCACAGGCTCGCCGATCATTTTGCTGAACACCTCCACTCAGTCCGCCTAAACCATTCAATATGATCATGGCTGATCATCTAAAATCAGTACACCATTCCTACTTTTTCCCTATCCCTTGATTCCTTTAGCCCTAAGAGCTGAATCTAACTCTCTCTTGAAAACATCCAGTGAATTGGCCTCCACTGCCTTCTGTGGCAGAGAATTCCACAGATTCACAACTCTCTTGGTGGTTTTTCCTCATCTCAGTCCTAAATGGCCTACCCCTTATTCTTAAACTGTGACCCCTGGTTCTGGACTCCCCCAACATCGGGAACATTTTTCCTGCATCTAGCCTGTCCAATCCTTTAAGAATCTTATATGTTTCTATAAGATCCCCTCTCATCCTTCTAAATTCCAGTGACTACAAACCCATCTAGGTACTGATTGAGAATGATCAGCCATGATCACATTGAATGGCGGTGCTGGCTCGAATGGCCTCCTCCGGCACCTATTGTCTATTGTCTATTGTCTATCTTTCATCATATGTCAGTCCCGACATCCCGGGAATTAACCTGGTGAACCTACGCTGCACTCCCTCAATAGCAATAATGTGCTTCCTCAAATTAGGAATTCATAGACTCATATAGCACGGAAACAGACCTTTCAGCCCAACGTGCCCATGCTGGTCAAGATGCTCCATCTACGCTAGTCCCAATTGCTCATGTCAGGCCCATATCCCTCTAAAGCTTTCCCATCAATGTACCCATCCAAGATGTCTGTCCATCCGGGCCACTCCCATTTACCTACATTGGGTCATAATGCGTGTAAATCTGTCCTAGTCATGTAACTGCCTAAACCTCATTAAACATTGTAATTCTACCCAATTCCACTTCTTCCTCTTGCAGCACATTTCACGTACACACAACGCTGTTTGTGAAAAAGTTGCCCCCCAGGCCCCTTTCATATCTTTCCCTTCTCATCTTAAATCTATGCCTCAAGTTTTAGATCCCCTACCTTGGGTAAAAGATTTTAACCATTCATCTGACTTGTACTCCTTATGATTTTCTATACATTTACAAGGTCTCTTGCAGTCTAGGGGGGGAAAACAGTCTAGAGCAAACCCACTATTCCCAGTAACACCATTATGAATCTTTTCTACACCATTTCCAGCTTAATGACATCATTCCTACAGCTAGGCGAACGAACTGGAAAGAGCTCTTAAGGATAGCGGAGACAGGGGGTATGGGGAGAAGGCAGGAACGGGGTACTGATTGAGAATGATCAGCCATGATCACATTGAATGGCGGCGCTGGCTCGAAGGGCCGAATGGCCTCCACCTGCACCTATTGTCTATTGTCTATTGTCTATTGAACTGTGCACAATACTCTATGTGTAGTCCAACTAATGACTTGTACAGTTGCTACATGACTCCCTAGCTCCTGTACTCAATGCCCTGACTGATGAGGGCAAGGGTGTCACACACTTTCTTCTCCACCCTGTCTACCTGTATCGTCACTTTCAGGGAACTATGTACCTATATTCCTCAGTCTCTCTGTTCCACAACACTCTCCAGCACTCCACCATTCACTGTGTTAAGTCCTGCCCTGGCTCGTCTCACCAAATTGCAATGCCTCAAACTTGTCTGAGTTAAATTCCATCTGTATTCCTTGCCCACCTCCAATTCATCGATATCCGGTTGTAATCTTAGATAATATTCTTTGCTGTCGCTACGCCACTACGTTTGGTGGCATCTGCAAACTTAATAACATTGCCGTACAAATTATTCATGTAGACGACAAACAATAGAGGACCCAGCACAGATGCCACCAATCAGAAGAACAAGCCTCCACTACCACCCTCTTTCACCCTCCATTTTGCAGCCAATTGGCTATTTCACTCTGGAACCCATTTGGTTTAAACTTTCAAACTAGCCTATGACGTGGGACCTTGTCAAAGTTGCTAAAGCCCATATAGATGGTGTCAAATGCAATGCTCTCATCAATATCTTTATCACCTCTTCAAAAAACTCAATCAAATTTATCAGACCTGATTTCTCATGCACATAACCATGTTGACTATCTCTCATCAGTCCTTGCCTTTCCAAATGCTCATAGCTCCTATCCCTCAGAGTCCCTTCCAGTTGCTTTCTCTCCTCTGTTGTTCAGTTACGGTCATGTTCAGTTCAGAGATACAGTGCGGAAACGGGCCCTTCGGCCAGCGATCCCCGCACACTAACACTAGTCCTACACACACTCGAGACAACTTACATTCATACCAAGGCAATTAACCTACAAACCTGTATGTTTTTGGAGTGTGGGAGGAAACCGAAGATCTCGGAGAAAACCCACGCAAGTCACGGGGAGAACGTACAAACTCCGTACAGACGGCGCCCGTAGTCAGGATCAAACCCGGGCCTCTGGCGCTGTAAGGGAGTATTTCTACCGCTAGGCCGCCGTGCTGCCAATGTTGTTCCCTGGCTTCAAATTCTCTTTGAAGAATTTGCATTCAATGGATTTGCTATATTTGACATTAATACTGCTTAACCTTAATGTGATGTGAAACATTTAAAAGGATAGGGTGAAGTTTCAGCAATTTATTTAAAAGATTTTGCTTGGAATACCAGTGTGTGATGGACTGTAAATATTCTAGATCAGTCCTCATGCAGCCAGCAGATCCATGTGACTGCCCCACTCCGTTTGGATGGCTGAGAGTATACTGTCGGCAGCCCACACACTGAGAGCCACTGAATAAAGAACCATTGAACCATAGAACATTGACAACGGACTAGTTCTCCCTCAAGTTTATAATCTCATAGTTACTTTGGAGAGGGTGCTGGAAAAAGTTATCAAAATGATTGCAAGCATGAGGTGCTTTAGCCATGGAGATAGACTGGAGAAGCTAATGGTTGTTCTCTTTGGAACTTAGGAGGCTTGGAAGAGAGGCGATGGAGGTATTTGAGTCAGGAAGGGTATGGAGCAGCGTTTCTCAACCGGGGTTCCCAGGTGCCCAAGGGTTCTACGAGTGGTCGCTAGGGGTTCCGAGAGAAATAGCGATGAATAGGCTAATCATATGTAAGTGCATTTTTGCGTCTTTTTTGTGTTTACAATAGACAATAGACAATAGGTGCAGGAGTGGGCCATTCGGCCCTTTGAGCCAGCACCGCCATTCAATGTGATCATGGCTGATCATTCTCAATCAGTACCCCGTTCCTGCCTTCTCCCCGTACCCCCGACTCCGCTATCCTTAAGAGCTCTATCTAGCTCTCTCTTGAATGAGTTCAGAGAATTGGCCTCCACTGCCTCCTGAGGCAGAGAATTCCACAAATTCACAACTCTCTGACTGAAAAAGTTTTTCCTCATCTCCGTTCTAAATGGTCTACCCCTTATTCTTAAACTGTGGCCCCTTGTTCTGAACTCCCCCAACATTGGGAACATGTTTCCTGCCTCTAACATGTCCAACCCCTTAATAATCTTATCCGTTTCGATAAGATCCCCTCTCATCCTTCTAAATTCCAGTGTATACAAGCCTAGTCGCTCCAGTCTTTCAACATATGACCATCCCGCCATTCCGGGAATTAACCTGGTGAACCTACGCTGCACGCCCTCAATAGCAAGAATATCCTTCCTCAAATTTGGAGACCAAAACTGCACACAGTACTCCAGGTACGGTCTCACTAGGAAAATTTCTTATTCGTGATTTTATTACACGTACGGCATATTCTTGGAAAAATCTTGGGTATTATAATAAAGTCTTCAACCTGATATATCATTTAAAAGTATAATAATCATAGGGATTATATATAGCAACGTCTATATGGCGCCAGTGTGAAACGGCCTTTAGTGGTCAGTGGACAGGAGCTGTACGTGACAGATTTGTGCATTATCCAGACTCACTCGAGTTCAGACGCATGCATGGTCTCCATCAGTCCTGTCTGTGCTTCCTGGCGTGCAGGTCCAGTCCCTCATTCACCCACGTCATTTAGTCATTTGTGCTCATCATTTAGGGATGTTATACGAATTTTAAGAATACAAAATTTAAGTATGTTTACGTTTATTTCTGTTAGTTTTATGAAAAGTTTGTGTTTATGTATGTTTTTGTTAGTTTATGAAACATTTATGTGTTGTTTGCCTTATGAACTTTAAGTTTATGAAAGAGAAAGAAAGAGATTACTATGGATATATAATAATTTTTATGTGGGGGTTCCCTGAGACATGAAAATTATTTCAAGGGTTCCGCAAGGGTAAAAAGGTTGAGAAACACTGGTATAGAGGGAGTAAAAAGCAAGCAATGTTCCCATAGACAGAGGGATTGTGAAAGGTGTTGCTGTTTTCTGTTGTAATGGATCAATTCGAGAAATTGCTTCTTCTCAGTTTCAAAAAAATAAACTGGTATTAACCTCTTATAAACAAATGGAACATGTTTTGTGGATGACATGATGGGCGACTATAGCTTGTACCTTGTTCTTCCCAGCATGCCCTGCCTGCGATCATTTCCATTTATCTAATATTCTCACTTTGTCAATACATTTTAGGGCGTCACGGTGGCGCAGCGTAGAGTTGCTGCCTTACAGTGAATGCAGCGCCGGAGACCCGGGTTCGATGCTGACTACGGGTGCTGTCTGTATGGAGTTTGTACTTTCACCCCGTGACCTGGGTGGGTTTTCTCCGAGATCTTCGGTTTCTTCCCACACTCCAAAGACGTACAGGTTTGTAAGTTAATTGGCTTGGTAAATGTAAAAACTGTCCCAAGTGTGTGTAGGGTAGTGTTAATATGCGGGGATCGCTGGTCGGCGCGGACCCGGTGGGCCAAAAGGACCTGTTTCCACGCTGTATCTCCCAACTAAACTAAACATCCTTCTTAACACTGATTTGAGATTCTGCTGTCAATAAATAGTGATTTGTTTAGAATCAACATCTAAACATCTTTAATCTCCAAATTATTTTTTTACATTGGTGCTAATCACCTCGGGTTTGTGGAGAGGCTCACCCATTGGAAATGTATCCACGAGTGTAGAAGGAACTGCAGACGCTGATTTGCACTGACGACAGGCACAAAATGCTGGAGTAACTCAGCGGGACAGGCAGCATCTCTGAAGAGAAGGAATGGGTGACGTTTCGGGTCGAGACCCCTCTTCACATGTGTGTTGTTGAGAGAATGACTGATTCTCTTCACTGTGTAAATGTCCCTCATGCTTCTGAAGTTAATAATTCAGCGCAGTCTCCAAATTCAGATTACGTTGGGGTCTATGTACACATTTTGTCATTTGCAATCTCTTTAATTTAATCGTACATTTTTCCTTTTTCAGTGATACAAGTACCTTGCCTGGGGAACTGTGGCCATCTTCCCTTCATCACAATAACTTGTGTGACTTAAAATTAGCAGCATTAAACACATGTCTTTGAGTATATGAAAAGCGCTATATAAATAAAATGCATTATTATTATTATTATTATTAAAAACAAAACACTGGAATTTAGAAGGATGAGAGTAGATCTTATCGAAACGTATAAGATTATTAAGGGGTTGGACACGTTAGAGGCAGGAAACATGTTCCCAATGTTGGGGGAGTCCAGAACAAGGGGCCACAGTTTTAGAATAAAGGGTAGGCCATTTAGAACTGAGATGAGGAAAAACTTTTTCAGTCAGAGAGTTGTGAATCTGTGGAATTCTCTGCCTCAGAAGGCAGTGGAGGCCAATTCTCTGAATGCATTCAAGAGAGAGCTAGATAGAGCTCTTAAGGATAGCGGAGTCAGGGGGTATGGGGAGAAGGCAGGAATGGGGTACTGATTGAGAATGATCAGCCATGATCACATTGGCTCGAAGGGCCGAATGGCTTCCTCCTGCACCTATTGTCTATTGTCTATTGTCTAAAACCATTCGCTTTTTTAATTAGTGAAAAATAAGCACAAAATATTGAAGAGCAAAAAATGTGTTTGTTGCCCATGATTTTCCAATATTCCATTTCTGGTTTCATTTCTGCATATAATTGATTAATGCGCAAACATGACTTTTTTTCTTGTTTTTCATAGGTAATTAGAAAAAGTTCTAATTTAAGTTTATTTTTGATGGCGTATGTGATTCCCTTTTGATGGCGCATTTAGACATAATAGCTCTGTTCATATTACATCAACCAAGTGAGGCTGACCTATATTCAATCAATTAGGTTGAGTTCTCACTGAATAAACTTAGATGTGTCCTTATTGAGCATCGGCAGTTGTCTTTGCATTTAACCGTTCAAATTGTAATAATTGTCCTTGTGACAAAAATGCAACAGCAGCCTGGTAAAGTTTTTGATGAACGTTAAGTATTGGCCGCGAATGATATTAATTCATATTTTCCAACCAATTGCCAGATATTATGAAAGTCAAAAAAAAAAAATGCTCTCAGGTCAGAATGCTTGTGTGAAGATTGTACACAGGAGAGAAACCCGAAGCTGAATAAGTGGAACAAACCCGTGTGAAAGGCAAGTGTACTGCCTCCTTCAGGTAACTGGATCACTGTTATAATGGATAACAATGCACATTGGTTTCCAGAACTCTCTAAGAAACTCTAGCTTTATCCAAGATACTGGGTGTGTCTAAGTATCACTCTTCATGAAATAATGGCTGTTGAATTGACCTGATATGGTGAGCCATGATGACAGATGTAACACATGATTATTAGGTTATTCTCACGTCTACAAGCCAGGATGCACAAGAAAGGAAGTGGGCCGTGGAAAATAGGTGGTTTGCTCCTCTGTTTCTGCTGTTTCAATGCTATTGCGTGCAGTTTTAGTCTCCTAATCTGAGGAAACAATAGACAATAGGTGCAGGAGAAGGCCATTCGGCCCTTCGAGCCAGCACCGCCATTCAATGTGATCATGGCTGATCATTCTCAATCAGCACCCCCATTCCTGCCTTCTCCCCATACCCCCTGACTCCGCTATCCTTAAGAGCTCTATCTAGCTCTCTCTTGAATGCATTCAGAGAATTGGCCTCCACTGCCCTCTGAGGCAGAGAATTCCACAGATTCACAACTCTCTGACTAAAAATGTTTTTCCTCATCTCTGTTCTAAATGGTCTACCCCTTATTCTTAAACTGTGGCCCCTGGTTCTGGACTCCCCCAACATTGGGAACATGTTTCCTGCCTCTAACGTGTCCAACCCCTTAATAATTTTATACGTTTCGATAAGATCCCCTCTCATCCTTCTAAATTCCAGTGTGTACAAACCTAGTCGCTCCAGTCTTTCAAAATATTACAGTCCCGCCATTCCGGGAATTAACCTAGTAAACCTACGCTGCACGCCCTCAATAGCAAAAATATCCTTCCTCAAATTTGGAGACCAAAACTGCACACAGTACTCCAGGTGCGGTCTCACTAGGGCCCTGTACAACTGCAGAAGGACCTCTTTGCTCCTATACTCAACTCCTCTTGTTATGAAGGCCAACATTCCATTGGCTTTCTTCACTGCCTGCTGTACCTGCATGCTTCCTTTCAGTGACTGATGCACTAAGACACCCAGATCACGTTGTACGTCCCCTTTTCCTAACTTGACACAATTCAGATAATAATCTGCCTTCCTATTCTTACCACCAAAGTGGATAACCTCACACTTATCTGCATTAAACTGCATCTGCCATGCATCCGCCCACTCACACAACCTGTCCAAGTCACCCTGCAACCTCATAGCATCTTCCTCACAGTTCACACTGCCACCTAGCTTTGTATCATCAGTAAATTTGCTAATGGTACTTTTAATCCCTTCATCCAAGTCATTCTTGCCATAGAGGGAGTACAGAGAAGGTTCACCAGATTGATTCCTGGGATGGCAGGACTTTCATATGAAGAAAGACTGGATAGACTCGGCTTGTACTCGCTGGAATTTAGAAGATTGAGGGGGGATCTTATAGAAACTTACAAAATTCTTAAGGGTTGGACAGGCTAGATGCAGGAAGATTGTTCCCGATGTTGGGGAAGTCCAGAACAAGGGGTCACAGTTTAAGGATAAGGGGGAAGTCTTTTAGGACCGAGATGAGAAAGTTTTTTTTCACACAGAGAGTGGTGAATCTGTGGAATTCTCTGCCACAGAGGGTAGTTGAGGCCTGTTCATTGGCTATATTTAAGAGGGAGTTAGATGTGGCCCTTGTGGCTAAAGGGATCAGGGGGTATGGAGAGAAGGCAGGTACGGGATACTGAGTTGGATGATCAGCCATGATCATATTGAATGGCGGTGCAGGCTTGATGGGCCGAATGGCCTACTCCTGCACCTATTTTCTATGTTTCTATGTTTCTATGATGTTTACACAGGGTCATGGTTTTACACATGCGTTTCAGTAACATTGTAATTCCTGTGCCCTTTTACCGTCCCTGTGAACCAATGTCCAGAATCGTTCAGACTTCTGCGGCATTTTGTGCCCTTCGATTCATTGTAATATTTTGGTGTAATACATTAAATGCAGAATATAGTTTAGTATAGTTTATTTTAGTTTAGTTGATACAGCTTGGAAACAGGCCCTTCGGCCCATCGGGTCCACACCAACCAGCGATCCCCGCACATTAACGCTTTCCTATACCAGGAGCAATTTTTACATTTTTACCAAGCCAATGAACCTACAAACCTTGGAGTGTGGGAGGAAACTGAAGTTCTCGTAGAAACCCCAAGCAGGGGAAATCCCAAGGGGAGAATGTACCAACTTAGCCATAGGCAGGATGGAACCCGGGTCTCTGGCGCTGTAAGGCAGCAACTCTACCGCTGCACCAACGAGCGGCAAATTTGTTTTATCGCTAAAAGTCGCATGGTAAAAATTCATAAAGATATTTTTTTATTGAACCACCTACCTCCAGGGATGCAATCATCGTAGATGAGGAAATGGCCAAATGGGCCTTCTCAACAAATAAAACCGAATCAATCATTGAAAATTGAACCATCGTGTTTAGTCTCCAAAATGCCCAACACTGTGTTGAACCATAGACCACACCTGAACCAGTTGAGTGGTCAGAGAGTGAGTGTAGGTGCATTTAGAAGGCACAATATACAGTATTCAACACTATACAGTATTCAGGGCGGCACGGTGGCGCAGCGGTAGAGTTGCTGCTTTACAGCGAGATCCGGGTTCGATCCCGACTACAGGTACCGTCTGTATGGGGTTTGTACGTTCTCCCCGTGGCCTGCGTGGGTTTTCTCCGAGATCTTCGGTTTTCTCCCACACTCCAAAAACGTACAGGTATGTAGGTTAATTGGCTTGGTAAATGTAAAAATTGTCCCTAGTGCGTGTAGGATAGGGTTAATGTGCGGGGATCGCTGGTCGACGCGGACCCGGTGGGCCAAAAGGGCCCGTTTCCGCGCTGTATCTCTAAACTAAAAAACTAAATGAAATAGTTAGGAAAGTAGATCATCTCGGAAACATAACAAGCAATGCTTTGAAAACCTCCCCTGTTGAGGGAAAATGCAACTAATTCATTCAACAATTGTTTCACTTGCAGATTCGTTGGGTGGCTGTGGAAGCCGATGTGAATGGCATCCACTTTCATGAAGAATTGCCTGTTGATTTTATTTTCATCACAATAAATTAATTCAACAAAAATAGAAAAATAGTGAACCTTTCTTTCGTAGTACTCTGTGTGCAAAAACACCACTTACCGTCTAATGCGTGATTTGCTCTGAGCCTGTGGAGTTCAGTTTTACATTTTCATGGGTCTCCATCCCCTTTGATGTCTCGTTTCCACACCTTACCCTTCCGTGTCTCCCTCTCCCCTAACTCTCAGTCTGAAGAAGGGTCTCGGCCAGAAACGCCACCCATTCCTTCTCTCCAGAGATGTTGCCTGTCCCGCTGAGTCGCTCCAGTGTTCCGTGTTCCGTGTTCCGTGTTCCGTGTTCCTGCTGTTGGCCCATAACATTTTCTGATCTTACCTAACACAAAAGGTGGCAGGGTGGTACAGCAGGGTGGTACAGCGGTAGAGTTGCTGCCTTACAGCACCAGAGACCCGGATTCGATCCTGACTATGGGTGCTTGTCTGTACGGAATTTGTACATTCACCCCTTGACCTGTGTGGGATTTCTCCAGGAGCTCCGGTTTCCCCTCACACTCCACAAACATCCAGGTCTGTAGGTTAATTGGCTTGGTTATAAATGTAAAATTGTCCCCAGTGTGTGGAGGATAGTGTTAATGTGTGGGGATCACTGGTTGGTGTGGACTCGGTGGGCCAAAGGGCCTGTTTCTCTGCTGTATCTCTAAACTAAACTAAACAAAACTAAACTAAACTAAACTAAACAAAAAAAGGTACCCACGCAGGTGATTGCTGAACAGCACGTCTGTGCGGACTTGGTGGTATTTCCACATTGTATCACTAAAACTAAAAGAGACTGAAAAGGAAATTGGAGACTGATGCCCCTTTGTTACTGGGTTTGTGTCATCCTCATCCTGGTGCCCTGCTCAGACCCACTCCCCACAGTCCCTCAGTGGAGGGCTGACAGAGCTAATCCATTGCATTGTACAGATGCTGTAGGGCTAGGATGGCCAACGTTCTCACTCCCAAATAAGGGACAAAAGGTGACGTCACCGCCCCGTGCCCCACGTGACCTCACCCAGCCAGCGGCCACGTGCTCCTGCTCCACCAATGGCGGCCGCCCGGGCCTGGAGGTGGGTTGCTACGTAGCCTCCATTAAACGGCGCCCGGGCCTCCGGACCTACACTGTCCGGGTCTGCAGCAGCCCCCAGGCCTATAGCGCCTACAGCGGCCCTTCGGGCCTACAGCGCCTACAGCGGCCCTTCGGGCCTACAGCGCCTACAGCAGCCCCCAGGCCTACAGCGCCTACAGCGGCCCCCAGGCCTACAGCGCCTACAGCGGACCCCGGGCCTACAGTGCCTCCCGGGCCTAATACGGGACAAGGGCAGTCCCGTACGGGACAAACCAATTTAGCCCAATATACGGGATGTCCCCGCTAATACGGGACAGTTGGCAACCCTATGTAGGGCCCAGGTGGTGACTAGGCCTCAGGTCCCACTTCCTCAATCCATCCTGGCAGCTCTTATTTTGTAATGTTTTTTATATTCCTATCCGTGATGCTCTCATTCTCCCAAGGAACTTTAACTTGGCCTCCTCAAGATGTGATAGATGGGAATTTGTAGCAAACTGGTCACCTCCAGTGGAGGTAGAAAGTGGACGGGTGACCGGCAGGAAAGGGAAATGCAGAGAGTGCAGGAAACCCCTGCGGCCATTCCCCTTAAAACAAGTATTGCCTTTAGGATCCTGATAGGGGTGATAACCGTTCGGAGAAGAGTAGCAGCGGCAGTCAGACCTGGCTCTGAGGCACAGCACGGCAGGGCGAAGAAGAAGGTCTGGAGGAAGGTCTACACCCAAAACGTCACCTATTCCTTTTCTCCGGGTCTGACCCACTGAGTTACTTCCAGAACAAGGGGCCACAGTTTAAGAATAAGGGGTAGGCCATTTAGAATGGAGATGAGGAAAAACTTTTTCAGTCAGAGAGTTGTGAATCTGTGGAATTCTCTGCCTCAGAAGGCAGTGGAGGCCAATTCTCTGAATGCATTCAAGAGAGAGCTAGATAGAGCTCTTAAGGATAGCGGAGTCAGGGGGTATGGGGAGAAGGCAGGAACGGGGTACTGATTGAGAATGATCAGCCATGATCACATTGGATGGCGGTGCTGGCTCGAAGGGCCGAATGGCCTCCTCCTGCACCGATTGTCTATTGTCTATTGTCTGACCCACTGAGTTTTTGTGTCTATCTTTGGTTTAAACCATCATCTGCAGTTCTTTCCTACACATATCCTTTATCATTGTTGTATTTAATGTGCCCATATGGTCTACCTTAAAAAAGCTGTTTTGAATTGCATTCTTGCAACACAAGTTCGAATATATTTCTGGCTAATTGCAAAATAGTGTTGGTTCTGAGTGAGCAGTTTTGAATTTTGACCCATTACTTGCAAAGGAATTAACTTTCTACTGTTTTTAATTTAGATTAGCAACCTATTAAAAAAACTAAACTTTTCAGAATCAAGTATTAATTAAAATGATAGAGGTTATTTGACTGATTCATTGAGGTTCTGAGAATCAGTATTTTCCACTTAAAACCCGCATTAAATATCAAATTAAAATTTCTACAGGCAGACAATTTTTCAGTTATAATTTCTTAATGATTTTCATACAAGAAAGCAGAACAAGAATATACTAAAGTTAGGAAACATAGCAAAATGTAATACATTTTGGGTGACTGCAAATGACATAACAATATGCGACTTCATATGTTTTTGGCCAATCTTAAGCTATTCCAGTACATTATTCATCAATCCTCAAACATTTCTATTACGTAAAGCAGAAAAAAGATTACTGTTAGAGTGCTTTCGAAATTTGTAAGCATATTTATTGTACTCTGATCTCTGCTGACCCATAAATGACTGCGCAATTTTGAGTCCTGGTGATTAAAAGCTGCCCATGCTATTCCTTCTATTGTAGTTGTAGGTTAAAAGAGATTGTAGCTTTTCACACCGTGCAGAATAGCTGAAGTCACCCACTGGATAGTGGAAGGGAATGATTGAGTTCATTAGAATATTCCACTCATCTATTTGGAAGCGTATTTAAAGTCTGGCAGCTGCATTTCCACAAGGGCTGAGTTTTCAAAGTGGATCTGCTTCTGACAGTGTTTAGTTCTGTACAGAGTGGCTGGTTCCCCAGGGACTCATTCAACCTCCATTTGAAGCATGAGGCAGTAAGGCCCAGTTCGAAAGATGTTTTATGGAGCAAACTGGGACACTTTGATCCTGGCTCAGGTGACCAGCGCTCCACCTAACAGGATACCTGGCAGATATATCCTTCAGCCCAGTTCAGCCTCAGGGGAGGTATCTAGCTGACCTCAAAGCCCAATCTATGCACCTGATACCTGAATGAGGATCTTTGAGTGGGTAGGCAGGACTGGCATTGCTTTTTATCAGCCTGTCAGGCTGCCTTTTAATGCTGAAGACAGAGCACACAGGAAGAAAACTGCTGGAGGGATTGCTGTCTAACCAAGTATGATTGTCTGAAAAGAGAGAGCAAGAAGCCAAAATATCTTAACTGGCATTGTCTTTGAGCTTGTTGGGTTTGTCCTATGTATTATCCAAACTCCCCTGGAATCACAACGTACGTTACTCTGTTTGAAACATCACCAAAGCAACAGAAAACATCAAATAAACTTGTGTTTTTCAAGATTGGAGAATTACACAAAACTAAGTTCACTTCGAGGGTGTGTCTTATCATGGTGGGGGGGCGGGGGGGGGGGGGGGGGGGAGATCTATTCAAAGAATTTGAATTTAATGAACTAAACTATAAATTGATAAACTGAATTAACCCTGCCAATTCCTAAGGCTATATATTCTAGTAGGTGTTACTCCACAAAAGGTTGGAGTAACTCTGCAGGTCAGGCAGCATCTCTGCAGAAAATGAATAGGTGACGTTTCGGGTCGAGACCCTTCTTCAGACTGAGAGTCAGGGGAAAGGGAAACGAGAGATATGGATGGTGATATAGAGAGATATAGAACAAATGAATGAAAGATATGCAAAAAAGCAAGCATGATAAAGGAAACAGGCCACTGTTACCAGTGAGCTAGGTGAAATCGGGTTACAGACAGTGAGATTCAACAAGACGACTTTGAAGCTGGTACAACAACTTGGGTGGAAGAGGGACGGAGAGAGATGGGGGATGCAAGGGTTATTTGAAGTTAGAGAAATCAATATTCAAACCGCTGGGTTGTAAGTAGGTTATTGGTAAGGAGTTTTTAACAAAAGAAACATGGGCATGTGTTAAGGCCGTCTGGTTTTGAATCAATCTCAATGAATCAACCGTGTGGCCCACTTGGCTGCATCACTCAGCTGTGAACCTGTGGCCCCTGTGATTTTTGCACGTTTCTTTCTACTGTTTTACTTCACTTTTAAAAAATGAGAATTATAATTTGGAACGTAACCAATTCTAAACTCTATCTCCATTTCCAGCTATTTTTGTCAGACCACCCAGAAAGTTGTATTTAACCCATATATGATTACATAAGGTGCAGGGAGGAACATTTTTAATTCTTCAACGCTGTACTGGAGTCAAGGCATTCAGAGTGAAATTTAAAAATCATAGCTTCACACTGGCTTGTAGAAAAATGGAGATCTCTTTCTTCGAAAGCTTTGGATAGTGATCAGCTTTAAGATTGTTAAAGCAAACCCTCCGCTCCGTCCGCCTTAACCATCCTGATCTCCCGGTGGCTGAGCACTTCAACTCCCCCTCCCACTCCCAGTCTAACCTTTCTGTCATGGGCCTCCTCCAGTGCCATAGTGAGGCCCACCGGAAATTGGAGGAACAGCACCTCATATTTCGCTTGGGCAGCTTGCAGCCCAGCGGTATGAACATCGACTTCTCCAACTTTAGATAGTTCCTCTGTCCCTCTCTTCCCCTCCCTCTTCCCAGTTCTCCCTCTATCTTCCTGTCTCTACCTATATCCTTCCTTTGTCCCGCCCCCCTGACATCAGTCTGAAGAAGGGTCTCGACCCGAAACGTCACCCATTCCTTCTCTCCTGAGATGCTGCCTGACCTGCTGAGTTACTCCAGCATTTTGTGAATAAATACCTTCGATTTGTACCAGCATCTGCAGTTATTTTCTCACAGCTTTAAGATTGTGACCAATACAATTTGTTTGGTACAGGTATCAAGAAACATGGAACAATTGTGCCTACAAAAGAGATTAAGATAAATATCAGAAACGTAAAAGCAAAGTCCTAAGATAGGCCCCGTCCCGAAACGCCAACTACCCATGTTCTCCAGAGATGCTGCCTGACCTGTTGAGTTACTCCAGCACTTATTGTCCTTTCAAGATATAAATCAGTCATGATCCAATTGAATGGTTCATCAGACATACGGCCTCATTGGAAACATTGGATGCTGGAGACACAAGGAACTGCAGATGCTGGTTTACAAAGGAAAATACAGCAAGTGCTGGAGTAACTTAATGGGTCAGGAAGTATCTTTGGAGGTCATGGGTGTTGAATTGGCTTTCTGTATTTATTTCTATTCCTGCTGCTGACAGACAAACTTAGTTCTAATTTTATTAAATAAATAAACACTACTAAATCTCCTTAGATTCTTTCAAATGTGAATACGATGATACTTCTACATATTTTGTTGAAGATGATAGAACAGAGTTGTGGGACAGATTAAAAACTGCATTTGAGTCATAAAGTCATAGAGTGATACAGTGTGGAAAACTGGGCCTTCGGCTCAATTTGCCCACATTGGCCAACATCCCAGCTGCACTAGTCCTACTTGCCTGTGTTTGGTCCATATCCCCCCAAACCTGTCCTATCCATGTACCTGTCTAACTGTTTCTTAAATGTTGGGATAGTCCCTGCCTCAACTACCTCCTCTGTCAGCTCGTTCCATACACCCACCACCCTTTGTGTGAAAATGTTACCCCTCAGACTCCTATTAAATCTTTTCCCCTTCAACTTAAACCTATCTTCTCTGGTCCTCGATTCACCTACTCTGGACAAGAGACTCTGTGCATCTACCCAATCTATTCCTCTCATGTTCATATACTTATTTGCCTTTTATTGGAATCAAAGTTCCATAAGCTATCATTGTGACACTGCAAGGCACTGTAAATGCTGGAATCTTGAGCAAAAACTGAACTGTGGCGGATGTTACCTGGCCTTCTCAGTTCCTACAGCAGTTTTAGATCCGTAAGCTATCACTTAAGTGACCAATAACCTGTTCACCTTGGCCATCATGGGAACTTTATGAGTCATTGAAAAGGTCTTGACACATTTATTTTCATTTAGTTTAGTTTAGTTTAGTTTAGAGATACAGACAATAGAGTGCAGGAGGAGGCCATTCGGCCCTTCAAGCCAGCACCGCCATTCAATGTGATCATGGCTGATCATTCTCAATCAGTGGCCCGTTCCTGCCTTCTCCCTATACCCCCTGACTCCGCTATCCTTAAGAGCTCTATCTAGCTCTCTCTTGAATGCATTCAGAGAATTGGCCTCCACCGCCTTCTGAGGCAGCAAATTCCACAGATTCACAACTCTCTGACTGAAAAAGTTTTTCATCATCTCAGTTCTAAATGGCCTACCCCTTATTCTTAAACTGTGGCCCCTTGTTCTCGACTCCCCCAACATTGGGAACATGTTTCCTGCCTCTAACGTGTCGAACCCTTTAATAATCTTATACGTTTCGATAAGATCTCCTCTCATCCTTCTAAATTCCAGTGTATACAAGCCTAGCCGCTCCAGTCTTTCAACATACGACAGTCCCGCCATATCGGGAATTAACCTAGTAAACCTACGCTGCACGCTCTCAATAGCAAGAATATCCTTCCTCAAATTTGGAGTCCAAAACTGCACACAGTACTCCAGGTGCGGTCTCACTAGGGCCCAGTACAACTGCAGAAGGACCTCTTTGCTCCTATACTCAACTCCTCTTGTTATGAAGGCCAACATTCCATTGGCTTTCTTCACTGCCTGCTGTACCTGCATGCTTCCTTTCAGTGACTGATGCACTAGGACACCCAGATCTCGTTGTACGTCCCCTTTTCCTAACTTGACACCATTCAGATAATACTCTGCCTTCCTATTCTTACCACCAAAGTGGATAACCTCACACTTATCCACATTAAACTGCATCTGCCATGCATCCGCCCACTCACACAACCTGTCCAAGTCACCCTGCAACCTCATCTTCCTCACAGTTCACACTACCACCTAGCTTTGTATCATCTGCAAATTTGCTAATGGTACTTTTAATCCCTTCATCCAAGTCATTAATGTATATTCTGTATAGCGCAGAAACAGGCCCTTCGGCCCACCGAGTTCACACTGACCAGCGCTCCCCGCACATTAACACAAGCCTACACACACTTGGGACAATTTACCAAGTATACAAACCCAAGCCAATTAACCTACAAACCTGTACGTCTTTGGAGTGTGGGAGGAAACTGAAGATCTCTGAGAAAACCCACGCAGGTCACGGGGAGAGCGTACAAACTCCGTACCGACAGCACCCATAGTCGGGATGGAACCCGCGTCTCCGGCGCTGCAAGCGCTGTAAGGCAGCAACTCTACCGCTGCACCACCGTGCCGCCCTTCTTCATTCATTCTTCATTCTCAAGATGTGGATATTGTTAACAAGGTCTGCATTTGTTGTCATTTGCCTCTGAACTGAGGCGGTGTCAAGAATCAACCACATCCGCATAAGAGTCGCCTACAGACCATCTGGGTAAGTATTCTATAGGAGATTTCCTGCCCTCTAGAACTGTTGTAAATGATCCAGTAAGTTTCATGCTCACTGTTATTATGACAAGCTCTGTTTTAAATTCTAGATTACCTAAGAATGTTCATTAAGATTCATGGAGCCACCAGGGAAACAGGCCCTTCAGCAACAGTATCCACATGAGGCATTAGCCATCAACTGACACTAATCCAACATAAATCCCACTTTTTATCCTCATCATTCTCATCAACTGATTCTACCACTCACCTACTTGTAAGGGGCAATTTACAGAGGCCAATTGATAGAGTCATAGTCATACAGCGTGGAAACAGGCCATTCAGCCCAACTTACCCATGCCGACCAACATGCCCCATCTATACTAGCCCCACCTGCCTGCACTTGGCTCGTATCTCTCGAAACCTCTCCTATATCCTTGTCCAAATGTTTTGTTTAACTTTGTGGTAGTACCTTGCTCCTCCGTCAGGTCGTTCCATATACCTACCACCCTTTGTGTAAAAAGTTGCCCCTCAGGTATCAATTAAATATTTTTCCCGTCACCTTAAACCTATGTCCTCTGGTTCTTGGTTCCTCTATAGGCAAGAGTGTGAATTAACCCTGCCTATTCCTCTCATGATCTTATATCCTTAGGCTATAGTCCTAGCCTGCACAGCCTTTCCTTATAGGTCAAGCCCTCGAATCCTGGCAACTTTATCTCTGCATCCTTTCCAGCTTAACATCATCTTTCCTATAACATGGTGACCAAAACTAAACACAATACTCTAAATGTAGCCTCACCAACATCTTGCACAACTGTAAGATGACCACCCAACTTCTATACTCAATACTTTGACTGATGAAGGCCAATGCGCTGAAAGCCTTTTTGACCACCATATCTACCTGTGACGCCACTTTTAATAAACTACTAGACCAAGTGGACCCGTTGGGCCCAAACTTCTCCTGCATTGGTGCAGCACCCTCTCCTCCTCCCCTCCGCTCTCCCCCCTCCCCCCCTCCCCCCCTCCCCCCCTCCCCCCCTCCCCCCTCCCCCCCTCCCCCCCCTCCCTCCTCCCCTCCCCTCCCCCTTCCTCCCACTCCCTCCTCACCTCCCCTCCCCTCCCCCCTTCCTCCCATTCCCTCCCCACTCCATCCCCCTCCCCTCTCCCCTCCACTCCATCCCCTCAACCCCCCTTATCCTCCCTCCTCCCCCCTCCCCCCCCCTCCCTCCCTCCACCCTCCCCCCTCCCTCCCTAAGAGATAGATTTAAACTTTAAAATGTGAATAATTTTTAAAATATAATACCGATTTCAGTGAAACTTCTTCCATTAGCACCAAAGGGACGACGGTGAGTATGGGGGGGCCTAAAATTGCCGCGCTATCATGTACCATTTTGGCTGTAGTTCAGGAACAAACAAACAAACGAGAGTTTTAGTATATAGATGTACCTGCACCCCAAGATCCCTCTGCTCTACAATACTCCCCAGGGCCCTGCCATTCACTACGCCTGCCCTGGTTAAATTTCCCAAAATGCAACACCTCGCACATTCCTGTATTAAACTCCATCAACCATTCCTCAGCCCACTTGCCCAACCAATCTAGTTCCTGCTTCAATTTTCATTGCATTTTCATTATCTACAATACCACCCACTTTAGTATCATCTGCAAACTTACTAATCATGACTTGTACATGCTCATCCAAATCATTGACAAGACAAACAGCAACGGGCCCAGCACCAAACCCTGAGACACACCACTAGTCACAGGTCTCCAGCCCGAAAAACAACCTTCAACCATCACCCTCTGCTTCCTTCCATGAAGCCAATTTTCTATCCATTCAGCTATATCTCCTTGCTATAAATCCCATGCGATTTAACCTTCCAGAGCAGCCTACCATGTGGAACCTTGTCAAATGCCTTGCTGAAATCCATCTATAAAATGTCCTGGCCTCAGCAACATTTTTGGTCACATTTTCAAAAAACGTCAATCAGATTCGTGAGACACGACCTCCCAAATACAAAATCATGCTGACTATTCTTAATCAGCCATTGTCCATCTAAATGCATGCGTATCGTATCTCTCAGAACACACTCTGGTAACTTTCCAACTACAGATGTTACACTGACTGCACAGCAATTCCCAGGCTTTTCCCTGCAGTCCTTCTTAAATAGAGGCACAATATTTACCCCCTCCAGTCCTCCGGCACCTCACCCGCATATAATGATGACTCATAAATCTCAGCCAGGGCTCCTGCAATTTCCCCTCTCACTTCCCACAGTGTCCTCTGATCTATCTGATCAGGCCCAGGAGATTTGTCAACCTTCACACACGTCAGAGCCTTCAGCATTAACCCGACTGTAACACTGACAGCCCTCAAGACACTTCTATTGACCGTCCCAAGTTCCCCAGACCTCCTGCCTTTCTCCAGGTAAGAACAGGTAAGGGCGGCACGGTAGCGCAGCGGTAGAGTTGCTGCTTTACAGCGAATGCAGCGCCCGAGACTCAGGTTCGATCCTGACTACGGGTGCTGCACTGTAAGGAGTTTGTACGTTCTCCCCGTGACCTGCATGGGTTTTCTCCGAGATCTTCGGTTTCCTCCCACACTCCAAAGACGTA
The DNA here is from genome assembly GCF_053455715.1 of Rhinoraja longicauda. Classification (NCBI taxonomy): domain Eukaryota; kingdom Metazoa; phylum Chordata; class Chondrichthyes; order Rajiformes; family Arhynchobatidae; genus Rhinoraja; species Rhinoraja longicauda. Next base: position 3,424,385 of record NC_135965.1, on the reverse strand, counting down.
CAGGTATGTAGGTTAATTGGCTGGGTAAATGTAAAAATTGTCCCTAGTGGGTGTAGGATAGTGTTAATGTGCGGGGATCACTGGGCGGCACGGACTTGGAGGGCCGAAAAGGCCTGTTTCCGGCTGTATATATATGATATGATGATGATAACAGATGAGAAATACTCATTGAGGACTTTGCCCCTCTCCTGTGGCTCCACACAGAGATTCCTGAGGGGCCCTATTCTCCCTCCACTTCCCCATTTTCCCTTAAAGTACACAAAATCTCTTGAGATTATCTTTAATATTATCTGCCAGAGCAAACCTTCACCCTTTTGCCCTTCTGATTTCCTTTTTTAGCTTGCTCCTCAGTTCCCGAAACTCCTCCAGGGATACACTTGACCCCAGCTGCTTACACCTGACCCATGCTTCCTTCTTACTCTTCTCAATTTCCCTCGTCACCCAAGCGTCCTTACGCTCACCCGGCCTGACCTCCACTCTAACTCTTCACTCTAACTGACCCTCAGACTGAAGAAGGGTCTCGACCCGAAACGTCACCCATTCCTTCTCTCCTGAGATGCTGCCTTACCTGCTGAGTTACTCCAGCATTTTGTGAATAAATACCTTCGATTTGTACCAGCATCTGCAGTTATTTTCTTACATTCACCCTAACAGGAACATGCATGTCCCGGATTCTTGTCAGCACACTTTTAAAGTCATCCCACTTTCCTGACATTCCTTTTACTTCAAACAACCTGCTCCAATCAACTCGAGTGAGTTCCTGTCTCAAACCCTCAAAGTTGGCCTTGCCCCAATTTAGAATCTTAACTTGTGAGCCCACTCTGTTCCCTATCCATAACCATCTTCAACCTAATGGAACAGTGGTCCATGAACACTTCATCCACTTGCCCCTTCCAATTTCCCGAGACTAGATCAAGCATTGTCCTCTCCCATGTAGGGGCATCTACATATTGTCTGAGGAAACTTTCCTGAACACACTTAACAAATTCTGCCCTGTCCAAACGTTTTGCACTATGACATTCCCAGTCAATATTGGGAAGGTTAAAATCCCCTACAGTGACAACCTTATTAGACTTGCAGCTGTCTGCAATCTCCTGGCATATTTGTTCTTCTAATTTTCGTTGACTATTTGTCACTCCCAACAAGGTGATTATCCCTTTCTTATCTCTCAGCTCCAGCCTCACTGGACGTACCATCAGCAATGCCATCTCTGACCATGACCGTGACATCCTCCTGAGTCCATAAAGCAGCATCCCCTCTTCTTTTACCCCAACCTCTATCTCTCTTGAAGCATCTGTACCCTGGAACATTAGGCTGTCTGCCCCTCTTAACCAGGTTTCCGTAATAGCTACAACATCCCAGTCGCTCGTACCTATTCACGTCCCGAGTTCATCGGCCTTACCCGTCAGGCCTCCTGCATTAAAATAGGTGCAATTCAAACTAACAGTCCTTCCTCACTCCCTGCCTTTCTCCCGCCTGTTTGGAGATACAGCGCAGAAACAGGCCCTTCGGCCCACAGGGTCCAGCGATCCCCCCACATTAACACTATCCTACACCCACCAGGGACATTTTTTACATTTACCAAGCCAATTAACCTACAAACCTGGATGTCTTTGGAGTGCGGGAGGAAACCGAAGATCTCCGAGAAATCCCACGCAGGTCACGGGGAGAACGTACAAATTCTGTACAGACAGCACCCATAGTCGGGATCGAACCCGGGTCTCCGGCGCTGCATTCGTTGTAAGGCAGCAATTCTACCGCTGCGCCACCGTGCCGCCATGACCATTCAGATTGACTTCCAGCCTCTCACCTGCCTTTGTCCTGCACAGGGTCCCAACCCCCCTGCCAACATAGTTTAAACCCAGCCGTGATAACAGAAGCAAAACTGAACCTGCAGGAAATACTCAGAAGTTTGACCAGCGTCCATGGGCAGAGAAACAAGGCTGGCATATCTGGTCATCGACCCTTCATTTGAGATCGGAATAGTTTGGAATTACAGAGAAGCGGAAAGGTGGGTGATGGAGAGAACAAATGAAACGCATGCAATAGGGTGGAGAACAAGAAAGATGGGATGATATATGTGGTTGTGGTGTGGATGGTGAAGCTGCTCCTGTTCTTGTTAGACACAAAAAGCTGGAGTAACTCCTCAGACTTCTTCAGGCTGAGAGTCAGGGGAAAGGGAAACGAGAGATATAGACGGTGATGTAGAGAGATGTAGAACAAATGAATGAAAGATAGGCAAAGAAGTAACGATGATAAAGGCAAGAGGCCATTGTTAGCTGTGTGCTAGGTGAAAACGAGTTACAGACAATGAGACTCAACAAGACAACTTTGAACACCAGTACGACTTGGGTGGGGGAGGGATGGAGAGAGAGGGGATGCAAGGGTTATTTGAAGTTAGAGAAATCAATACTCATACCACTGTGTTGTAAGCTGCCCAAGCGAAATACTGTATGAGATGTTCCTCCAATATGCGTTTGATCCTCACTGTGACAATGGAGGAGGCCTAGGACAGAAAGGTCAGTGTGGGAATGGGAAGGGGAATTAAAGTGTTTGGCAACCGGGAGACCAGGTAGGTCCAAGTGGACTGAGCGAAGGTGTTCAGCGAAACAGTCTACATTTGTCTGAGCTTTCAGTTGTTTGACAGTTTAATCCTCTGGGTATCGCCTGATTTCTCTGTCTACGGCCTCTCATATTGTTGAAACTAAGTGCAACGAAGCTCAAAGAAGTGTCTCATATTTTGATGAGACACATAATAGCTCTCAGGACTCAATGAATTCAACAATTTCAGATATTTCCAGGCGTTATCAGAAGTGAACAGTTCTCCTAGAGGAAGCAGTTTTGCAGTTTTGGTCTCCTAATTTGAGGAAGGACATCCTTGCTATTGAGGCAGTGCAGCGTAGGTTCACGAGGTTAATCCCTGGGATGGAGGGACTGTCATGTGAGGAAAGATTGGAAAGACTGGGCTTGTATTCACTGGAGTTTAGAAGGATGAGAGGGGATCTTACGGAGACGTATAAAATCATAAAAGGACTGGACAAGCTAGATGCAGGAAAAATGTTCCCAATGTTGGGGGAGTCCAGAACCAGGGACCACAGTCTAAGAATAAAGTGGAGTCCATTTAAAACTGAGATGAGAATAAACTTTTTCACCCAGAGAGTTGTGAATTTGTGGAATTCTCTGCCACAGAGGGCAGTGGAGGCCAAATCACTGGATGAATTTAAAAGAGAGTGAGATAGAGCTCTAGGGGCTAGTGGAATCAAGGGAATATGGGGAGAAGGCAGGCACGGGTTACTGATTGTGGATGATCAGCCATGATCACAATGAATGGCGGTGCTGGCTCAAAGGGCCAAATGGCCTCCTCCTGCACCTATTGTCTATGTTTCTATGTTTCTAAGTGTTTGTCATGATCAACACACTCCAGTCTTCACTCTCACAGGCCTCCCCTTTTCTCTCATCACTCCTCTCCCTTCTCTGCAACTTAAAATATTTGTGATTTCTAACTCTTCTTAGATGTAATAAAATGTTCACTCTTTCTCTCTCCATAGATGCTGTATTTTCATCTGTTTCTGTTTTTATTTCCAGCACTTTGCTTCTAGGTTAAGGTAACAGACTCCCTCTCTGCCCAGAGGCTAAAGGCCAGAATGAATTAATTATTCATAATACTTGCGCAGGTAAAACAGGCAGATAAGGGGGTGTGGGGAACGATTGCCACGATCAGCAGCTTTAAGGCTCAAAGCAAACCACATCATCATGTCAGGCACACAGTTTGAATTGTGTAGGAAGGAACTGCAGATGCTGGTTTAAACTAAAGATAGACACAAAAAAGCTGGAGTAACTCAGCGAGACAGGCAGCATCTCTGGAGAGAAGGAATAGGTGATGTTTCGGGTCGAGACCTTCGCTCAGTCCGCCTGGACCTACCTGATGTGTTGGGGGAAAAAACTGCAAATGCTGGTTTAAATCAAAGGTAGATACAAAACGCTGGAGCAACTCAGCGGGCCAGGCAGCATCCCGAGAGAGAAGGAATGGGTGTCACCTCGGGTCGAGACCCCTCCTCACACTCAGTTGCTCCAGCGTTTTGTGTCTACCTGGACCTACCTGATCTCCCGGTTGCCAAACACTTTAATTCCCCTTCCCATTCCCACACTGACTTTTCTGTCCTAGGTCCCCTCCATTGTCAGAGTGAGGCTAAACACAAATTGGAGGAACAGCACCTCATATTTCACTTGGGCAGCTTACACCCCAGTGGTGTGAATATTGGTTTCCCTAACTTCAAGTAACCCCTGCATTCTCTCTCTCTTCATCCCTGCCCCACACAAGTCGTACCAGCTTCAAAGTTGGCTTGTTGAGTCTCATTCAATGAGTCTGTACTTGTTCTCACCTAGCAAACAGCTAATAATGGCCTGTTTCCTTTATCATCGTTACTTTTTTGCAAATCTATCATTCAGTTCTATATCTCTCTACATCACCGTCCACATCTCTCGCTTCCCTCTCCTCAACTCTCAGTCTGAAGAAGGGTCTCGGCCCGAAACATCACCTATTCCCTTTCTCCAGAGATGCTGTCTGACCCGCTGAGTTACTCCAGCTGTTTGTGTCTGTACACAATTTGAATTAGTCAACAGACATAGACAATAGACAATAGACAATAGACAATAGGTGCAGGAGGAGGCCATTCGGCCCTTCGAGCCAGCACCGCCATTCAATGTGATCATGGCTGATCATTCTCAATCAGTACCCCGTTCCTGCTTTCTCCCCATACCCCCTGACTCCGCTATCCTTAAGAGCTCTATCTAGCTCTCTCTCTGATAAATGATGAGCCGAAAAGAACATGGCTTGATTGAAGGTAAAAATTCACGATCCTAATGCAAAAGATAGGTTCCCACTGATTTGCCTTATTTGCCATTATGATTGCCATTTCGGAAGCAACTGTTCTTTTCCTGTCATTTTATCGACTTTTGCAATCGGATAACAGAGACAGGTAACAAGCTCTCTCTCAGGCCCTAGGGTGATACCAGAGAGAACAAAGTGTGCATGCCCTGTATATCACAGGAACACCCAAACCCAGGAGGCTGTAATAAAGATAAGGCAGGCAGAAACGGGATACCCCGTGATAATGGATCTGTGCCACAGATGCTGCTGATATTAAACCATGACAATTCACAGGAAGTAAAACAATCTGCTTTCTGTTCCCAAATACATTAAAAACCAACGGAGATTTATATTATATCCCCTGAACCAGGCTAAAATTATATAAAGCATTGAAACGAACGGAGCTTCAAAGCAATATCGCAGCAATAGTTGCTGAAGTATGTTGTTAAAAAGAAATCTTGTTATCTCAGAATTTCAGATTTAGACTAATGCTTTCATAAACTGGAGCCAGCGTGTTTCCACACTTGTTCTGTAGCTTGGTGCTGTAATCACTCAGCACCTGAGTCCACATGGATAGATTTGTAATTAATTTAATTTCCAGTTCAAGTGTCCTTTGTGCCGACATATGCTGTGTGTGTGTGTGTGTGTGTGTGTGTGTGTGTGTGTGTGTGTGTGTGTGTGTGTGTGTGTGTGTGTGTGTGTGTGTGTGTGTGTGTGTGTGCGCGCACAGAGACAATATTCCATACAAGAGTATTGTTCGGGAAAGGTTCATCACAGCAGCACGGATGCATGAAGGTGTAAATAAAGGCTACAAAACTGCCGAGGAATGGAACAAACTTCAACTGCCTGGGGAGAGGGGGTTTGTAAATTCAGGGAGGAAACATTATTTTAAACAGTTTTGCACATGATTGTCCACATTTGGAATCCAGAGTATATCATGAATTGTCTTCAGAATACTGCATTTATTTAAACATAATTAGGGATTTCAAAACACCAATTTTTACAGTGCTCTTGCGTTAACTGATAAAGCATGCATGTGGAATTACACAAACACTAAATCTAATTCATTTGTGGAAATTACTATTTTCGACAATTAGCAGAATTTCATTGAAACTATTCAACTATAAAATATTTTAATCAATTTACCTTTCTCTCAATTTTTCAACTAATATCATTTCAGCTATTGCTTTGAATAGTGTTCAGCGATTGTATTCAAATGCAGGTCACTCATTTTTAAGAATTTCTATTAATTTACAGATAATTAAAAAACATTAGACTGCAAGAAAACCATTGAATGGGGTCACTACTACTCAGATAGAGGCAATGTAACTTCAGTGTTAGCAAATAATATATTCAACCGGGGTGGACATGTTTACAACAATATAGAGAGTCATAGAGTCATAGAGTGATACAGTGTGGAAACAGGCCCTTCAGCCCAACATGCCCACACCGGCCAACATAGAAACATAGAAACATAGAAAATAGGTGCAAGAGTAGGCCATTCGGCCCTTCAAACCTGCACCGCCATTCAATATGATCATGGCTGATCATCCAACTCAGTATCCCGTACCTGCCTTCTCTCCATACCTCCTGATCCCTTTAGCCACAAGGGCCACATCCAACTCCCTCTTAAATATAGCCAATGAACTGGCCTCAACTACATTCTGTGGCAGAGAATTCCACAGATTCACCACTCTCTGTGTGAAAAAAAACGTTCCCCCTTATCCTTAAACTGTGACCCCTTGTTCTGGACTTCCCCATCATCGGGAACAATCTTCCTGCATCTAGCCTGTCCAACCCCTTAAGAGTTTTGTAAGTTTCTATAAGATCCCCCCTCAATCTTCTAAATCTTCTAAACGTGACCCAGCTACACTAATCCCACCTGTCTGCGTTTGGTCAATATCCCTCCAAACTTGTCCTATCCATGTATGGATGACATGCCATCATTGAATGCAGGTGGGGTGCAGGAAAACTGGAGGGTGGCAAATGTTGTGCCTCATTTTAAGAAGGGCTGCAGGATAAAGGCTGGGAACTACAGGCCAGTGAGCCTGACATCTGTAGACGGAAATCTGCCAGAGAGTACTCTGAGGGATAAGATATACATGCATTTAGATGGACAAGGGCTGATTAGGGATATGCTTTGTATGTGGGGGGTCGTGTCTCACGAATCTGATTGAGTTTTTTGAAGATGTGACCAAAAAGATTGATGAGGGCAGAGCTGTAGATGTTGTACACTTGGATTTCAGCAAGGCGATCAACAAGGTTCCTCTTGGGAGGCTGCTCTGGAAGGTTAGAGGGCATGGGATCCAAGGAGAGGTAGCCCACTAGATAGAAAATTGGTTTTATGGAAGGAATGTTGTTTTTCAGAAGGGGGTCTTGTGTCTCGTGGTGTGCCTTAGGGATCGGTGCTGGGCCCATTGCTGTTTGTCATCTACATGAATTATTTGGATGAGAATGTACAAGGCATGATCAGCAAGTTTGCAGATGACACTAAAGAGGGTGGCACTGTAGATAGTGAAGATGGCTGTCATAAATAGCTGCAGGATCTTGATCAGTTGGGCAGGTGGGCTGATGGAATTTAATACAGAGAAGTGCGAGGTGTTGGATTTTGGGAAGTCTAACAAAGGTAGATCCCACACAGTAGGGTTCTGGGAAGTGTTCTGGAGCAGAGGGATCTAGGAGTGCAGGTACATAGTTCCTTGAAAATGGCATCACATGTGTGCATGGTGGTCAAGAAGGCTGTCAGCACATTGGCCTTCAACAGTCAAAGCACTGAGTATAGAAGTTGGACGGTAATGTTACAGTTGTATAAGACATTGGTAAGGCCACATTTAAAGTATTGTATTTAATTTTGGTCACCAAGATGTTGTTAAACTGGAAAGGATGCAGAGACGATTTACGATAATATTGCCAGGATTCGAGGGCTTGACCTACGAGGAGAGGCTGTGCAGGCTAGGACATTAGAATTGTGTTCAGTTTTGGTCACCATGTTTTAAGAAAATAATATTGAATAAAATTTAATAAAATGGTTGGCCACAATTATAGGAGTGAGGTTAGAGGTTAGATTTTAATTATTTTTCATTGAATAGATTTTACCTGTGCAAAATTATGATTTCAAACAAATCGTATAAGACACCTTTCAGGAGCTGGCACGGTGGCGCAGCGGTAGAATTGCTGTCTGTCTTACAGCGCCAGAGACCCGGGTTCAATCCTGACTAGCGGTGTTGTCTGCACGGAGCATGTACATTCTCACAATCACCGCGTGGGTTTTCTCCAGGTGCTCTGGTTTCCTCACACATTCCAAAAGACTTACAGATTTGTAGGCTAATTAGTTTTGGTAAAATTGTCCCTAGTGTGTGATGTTAGCGTATGGGGTGGTTACTGGTTGGTGGGGACTCAGTGGGACAAAGGGCCTGTGTCTGTGCTATATCTCTAAAGTCTAAAATCTAAACGTCTAATGTCTTTCTTTCCCAAAAAAGAAATAAATGATGGGTATTTCCCATTTTAACATTGTGTGCATATTTTATACTTGGGTCATAGAGTCATGGGGGTCATACAGCGTGGAAACAGGCCCCTTGGCCCAACGTGGCCCCATCTGCCCGTGCTTGGCCCATCTATATACTAAAACTCTCGTTTGTTATCTTGTTTGTGACTGAACTTCAGCCAAAACGGTACACGATAGCGCGACAATTTTAGGCCCACCTTACTCACCGTTGTCACTTTAGTGATAATGCATTGAAATCCATGTTATATTTTTTAAGTTATTCACATTTTAAAGTTTAAAAGGAGGGGAGGGGGAGGGGAGGAGGGGAGAGGGAGGGGGAAGGGGGGAATGGGGGAGAAGGGAGAGGGGAGAGGGGAGGGGGGGTTGAGGAGAGAGGGGAGGGGGAGGGAGGACAGGGTGCTGCACCAATGTAGGAGATATCTGGACCCACTTTGTCTAGTTACTCTCTAAATCAGGAAGCTCCTGGGATGCGCTGCAGAGCTGATTGACTGGGCAGTCGAGCTGAGGACAGGCAGCGGAGTGAGCAGTCTAGTTGAGGATGGGCCGAACGAAGGGGGACCTGGCCGGGGGGGGGGGGGGGCACTGAGAACTAAGAGGGACCCAGTGGTGGGACCATGGGGAACAGAGGGACCAACATGACTCTAATGAGTACTTTTGTAGCTCTGTCAGTGCAGAAACATGGCAACTCTTTCTGTATTCTGTGCGAAAACAAAGAATTTCACTGTACCTATGTAACAATAAAGTTATGTAAAATATAAAATATAAAATATAAAAAATAAAATATGTAAAAATATGACTCTAATGAGTACTTTTGTATCATAAAATAGAGTTTAAGGTGAGATTAATAATGCTTCTGCATGAAATAACTTCAAAGAAAAGGGGCGTCACGGTGGCGCAGCGGTAGAGTTGCTGCTTTACAGCGCTCACAACGCCGGAGACCCGGGTTCAATCCCAACGGGCGCCGTCTGTACGGAGTTTGTACGTTCTCCCCGTGACCTGCGTGGGTTTTCTCCGAGATCTTTGGTTTCCTCCCACACTCCAAAGACGTCCAGGTATGTACGTTTATGGACTTGGTATAAGTGTAAATTGTCCCTAGTGCGTGCAGGATAGTGGGATCGCTGGTCGGCGCGGACCCGGTGGGCCGAAGGGCCTCTTTCCACCCTCTATATCTAAACTAGGTGAAGAATTTGACAATGGCAAATTTAAAACATCATGCATTGCTTTGAGACTGTTTTCTTAAGCTGATAAATTGGGCTAGTTCCATTAGCCTGCGTTTGGCCCACACCCCTCTAAACCCTTCCATGTTTCCTTATTGTGAAGAGAAACAAAAATACAATTAACCTTTTCACAGACTCAATGAAAATGAAAATGTTATTAAAATTAACTGTTGGATTAACATGGATTGAAGAACAATAGAGCATGCAAACCTTTCAAGAGAAGCAATGCATTAATCATGGTAGCATACAAGAGTAATTGTAATGAACAGACATGCAAGACACGTTGCTTGTGAATGAAATATATGAGCAATGCATTTGGAATAAATAAGCCGACGTGAAACCCTAAAATCATGCAAATGGCAGGATATTAAAGACTATAAATATTGGGATTTGAAATAAAATCTGAAGAGGCAATGCAGGATAGGTCTAGAGCAGATTCATTAATAAAGTCTGGTATTGAATTTACATACAAAAGCAGAGTCAAGAAAGGATAATGTTTTAGATCAAAGATAGACACAAAAAGTTGGAGTAACTCAGCGGGTCAAACAGCATCTCTGGAGAAAAGGAATAGGCGATGTTTTCGGATGACGTTTCAGTCAGAAGAAGGGTCTCGACCCAAAACATCACCTATTCCTTTTCTCCAGAGATGCTGCCTGTCCCGCTGAGTTACTCCAGCACTTTGTGTCTATCTTCAGTTTAAACCAGCATCTGCAGTTCTTTCCTGCACATAATGCTTTAGATCCTTTGTTTGTTGTTAAAATGTATCCTGTTTTTGGTTCTTTCACTTTGGGCAGTTTTGAATGAGGTACTACTTTCATGAAAATGGATGACTGTGATTAGCTAATCAAGAGATTTTTTCAATGTAAAACATGACATTTATTCAGCAAATGGACGTTGCCTCGTCTTTTGGGAAATTGTCAAAATTCTAATGAAAGCGTCACAGATGCAGAGAGACACGAGATGCTGGAGTAACTCAGTGGGACAGGCAGCACCTCTGGAGAGAAGGAATGGGTGACGTTTCGGGCCGAGACCCTTCTTCAGACTACAGACATCGCCACAAATGCAGCTTTGTGTTTTATTCCATAACTGGGCTGTACCACATTCAGTCCACTCGCCATGATCTCCATTGCTTGTACTCATCTGGGCCATACAGTATGAGAGGTCCTGATGCACTGACCAATTCTGCAGTAAGAAAGCATCCAGCAAGGGCTCAGCTAGCAGGGTATTGGACCACCACGCCCGAACACATACAATACCTGACAGGGAATTTACTTTCCAAACACGAGTTACACCAACAACAATGTAGTGAGAGGCTGGGATAGAGTGGATGTGGAGAGGATGTTTCCACCAGTGGGAGAGTCTAGGACCAGAGGGCACAGCTTCAGCATTAGAGGACATTCCTTTAGGTTTGGAGATGAGGAGCAATTTATTTTGTCAGAGGGTGGTGAATCTGTGGAATTCTTTGCTGCAGAAGGCTGTGGAGGCCAAGTCAGTGGATGTTTTTAAGGCAGAGATAGATAGATTCTTGATTAGTACGAGTGTCAGGGGTTATGGGGAGAAGGCGGGAGAATAGGGTTAGAGGGAAAGATGGATCAGACATGATTAAATGGGCTGAATGGCCTAATTATGCTTCTATTACTTATGACCTTATGACCTTATGACCTATGTGTCATGAAACTAGCTGAACATCTCATCAGATTGGAGAATTCTGACAGACAGCAAACCAGGAGGTAATATACTATTATTTATACTGTTTTAAACAGAGAGATTAAAGACAGGGCATAAACATAGTTTAAGGTGGTAGATGAATTACCAATAACTTTATGTTTATTATTTTAAAACTTTTGGAAATGTTTTATTCATTTTGCTGCTGGATATAAACTACACTGCGGCACAGCCAAAGATGTTGTTCAGTAATGTAGACACCGTCTGAAAAAGGGTCCCAACCTGAAACTTCACCTATCCATGCTCTCCAGAGATGCTGCTTGAACTGCTGAGTTACTCCACTACTCTGTGTCCTTTGATGATGCTCAGTAATTATTCTTTAACATACGATTGAAAATGCCATTGCATGTCACTCAATAAAGTATAATAGTTGCAGTTGTATAAATAAGATCAGAATGGTGGCGCAGCGGTAAAGTTGCTGCCTTACAGCGAATGCAGCGCCGGAGACCCGGGTTCGATCCCGACTACGGGTGCTGTCTGTACGGAGTTTGTACGTTCTCCCCGTGACCAGAGCGGGTTATCTCCGAGATCTTCAGTTTCCCCCCACACTTCAAAGACGTGCAGGTTTGTAGGTTAATTGGCTTGCTATAAATGTAAATTGTCCTTGGTGTGTGTAGGGCAGTGTTAATGTGCAGGGATCGCAGGTCGGTGCGGACTCAGTGGGCCGAAGGGCCTGTTTCTGCACTGTGTCTAAATTAAACTAAACTTCTAATTTGATCACGATGGCAAGAATTGAACCATGGTGTGGTGTGGTGGGCTGAGCTCCACAGACAGCAAGCTTCTGTGTTTCAGTATTTTAACTACAGATGTGCAGGTGTTTAAACAAACCGTATCTCAGGAATAGCCGCCAATACTTGCTTTGTTGTTTTATCACACCAATTCCCCACCCTGATGAGTTTATTGCACAATCTGCACAGACTGTAAGTGACCCTGTCCTTGTTTTACCAGTAGGTCCCAGTCCAATGCGTCATTGTTAGTGTCACCCTAGCTCAAGCTGCTTAGTCTGGTGAAAGCATATCGTTCGCACTGGTTGGTCAAGGCAAGCCTCTTATGCCACCACTTTGGTAATAACTTCAGTGCGGCACGGTGGCGCAGCGGTAGAGTTGCTGCCTTACAGCGAATGCAGCGCCGGAGACCCGGGTTCGATCCTGACCACGGGCGCCGTCTGTATGGAGTTTGTACGTTCTCCCCGTGACCTGCATGGGTTTTCTCCGACATTTTCGGTTTCCTCCCACACTCCAAAGACGTACAGGTTTGTAGGTTAATTGGCTTGGTAAATGTAAAAATTGTCCCTAGTGGGTTTAGGATAGTGTTAGTGTGGTAGGTGGGCCGAAGGGCCTGTTTCCGCGCTGTATCTCTAAACTAAACTAAACTAAAGGTGATTAATACCTTCACTTTTCCTAGATTGGTGCTATTTTCTAAGAGCTCTGCTCTCAAGCACTCAGTTTACCATTCTCCTGTAACTTCAGTCACAGAGTCACAGAGTCACAGTGTCATTCAGCACAGAAACACACCCTTCAGGCCAACTCGTCCATGACAAATAAGATGCCCATCTACGCACGTTCCATTTGACAGTGTTTGGCCCATATCCCTCCAAACCTTTACTCTCCATGGGCCTGTCCAAGCCTCTTTCAAATGTGTAGCACCTGCCTCAACTACCTCATCTGGCATTTCATTCTGTATACACACAGCCCTCTGAGTGAAAGTGTTGCCCCTCAGGTTCATATGAAACCTTGCCACTCTCACCTTAAACAGATGTCCTCTTGATTCCCTTTTTCTCGGTAAAGAGATTATGTGCAGTCACCCTTTCTATTCCCCTTTTGTACATCTCTAGATCAGCCCTCAGCCTCCTGCACGCAAAGGAATAAAGACCGAGCCTGCCCAACTTTCCCCATAGCTCAGGCCAATCCTCATGACACCATTGAAATGCCACTTGAAGAACTCAACAGCTTCAACCTCAGTATGGACTTCTGTCTGCATTAGAGGTGTTCCATGACTCCAGTCTTGACTTGACTATTTACCAGTCCACACCTACCTGCCTGCAGTTGTGGTTCCATTTGAGCTGCAGTAGAGTTGAGATAACCTCTTAGCATTCCACATGATACTTCATCTTCTTCAGTCATGTTCCTTCTCCTTTGCTTCTTTCAATGATGGAGAACTCATTTCTTTCATTTAGTGTTACGTTTCATTGCATGGCGCATGGGCAAAACATTGTAGACTTTATTGATTAGTACGGGTGTCAGAGGTTATGGGGAGAAGGCAGGAGAATGGGGTTTGGAGGGAGAGATAGATCAGCCATGATTGAATGGCGGAGTGGACTCGATGGGCCGAATGGCCTAATTCTACTCCTATCGTTTAAGACCTAATAACCTTATGTACTTGGGTTGTGGTATTGATATTGGTTTACTATCGTTTCTGAGTTCACATTATTATTTTGAGTTTTTGTGAGCAATGCTGAATTTAAGTTACAACTGGAATGAAACAGTCTACAGCTTCCGTGGGATGCTTTTAAACATTAACATCATATCGACTCTAGGTACAATGTTCTGCTTTCTTTACCGAATGCTTGCCAGCAAAGGCAGGACACAGACAATGGGCGATGTCCACATCATTCATCGATACCTCTTTTCCTCTCTTTCAAAAGACAAAACCCTATTTTGTTACACTAAATATCATCTACCACATATCCATCAAAGTACAACTATTGTCTGGACCTAAACAGTTATTTATTTTTCTCCAAGTTAGGTACACTATACACTTGTATTTGCTCCTTAGGGCATGGAACAACACTGCACAGGAAAATGCTCCCTTCAAACTCCGACGCTCCAGAAAAAACAATCCAAGCTGATCCACACTCTCCTAACAAATCCACGCATTCCAGTAAACCTCCTCCGCACCCTTTCCAAAGCCTCCACATCCTTCCTGTAATGTGGCAACCAGAACTGCACGCAATACTCCAAGTGCAGCCCAACCAAAGTCTTAGTGAACTACATCATAACTTCCAGACTCTTACACTCAACGCTCCTGTCAACAAAGGCAAGCATACCATATGCCTTCCTTACCACCCTATCTCCTTGTTCTGTCACCTCCAGTGAGCTCTGAACTTCGACTCTGACAGCCCCCACCCCACTCTCTGCAACTCCTCCAATTTTGGTGTTGTCAGCAAATGTACTCAGCAACTCATCTACACTTACACCCAAGTCGTTTATATATATATATCACAAACAGCAGCGGTCCCAGCACAGATCCCTGCGGAACCCCACTGGGCGCAGACCCTAGCCAGAATATCTTCCTTCCACCACATCCCTCTGTCTTCTACGAAGAAGTGGCATAGCAGTGGATTTGTTGCCTTACAGCGAATGCAGCGCCGGAGACCCGGGTTCGATCCCGACTACGGGTGCTGCCTGTGCGGGTTTTCTCCTAGATCTCCGGTTTCCTCCCACACTCCAAAGACGTACAGTTTTGTAGGTTAATTGGCTTGGTATAAATGTAAACATTGTCCCTAGTGGGTGTAGGATAGTGTTAATATGTGGGGATCGCTGGTCGGCGCAGACCCGGTGGGCCGAAGGTCCTGTTTCTGTGCTGTATCTCTAAAACTAAAAACTAAAAGTAAACTGAAGCCAGTTTTGAATCCATACAAACAAGTCACTGTGAATCCCAGGCACCTATATCTTCTGAATCAGCCTGCCTCTCTCTATCGCTCTGCCTGACTTCATCTGACTTCACCCTACAGGGCTGTGCCTCAGAACCAGGCTCGGTACCACAGACTTGACTGAAGCTGCTCTCCCCTGAATGGTCATCCCCTCTCAACAGTTTCCAGAAGGATGTACATGTTTTGCAGGGGATTCCTGACCTTTCTGCCTGCTCCTGTTCCTGGTGATCACCCATCCGTTCTCTGCCTGCACCTTGGGTCTGACAACCGCGGGGCGGCACGGTGGCGCAGCGGTAGAGTTGCTGCCTTACAGCGAATGCAGCGCCGGAGACCCGGGTTCAAACCTGACTATGGGCGCCGTCTGTACGGAGTTTGTACGTTCTCCCTGTGACCTGCGTGGGTTTTCTCCGAGATCTTCCGTTTCCTCCCACACTCCAAAGACGTACAGGTATGTAGGTTAATTGGCTCCCTCCTAACCCCATTCTCCTGCCTTCTCCCCATAACCCCTGACACCTTCTCAATAGACAATAGACAATAGACAATAGGTGCAGGAGTAGGCCATTCAGCCCTTCGAGCCAGCACCGCCATTCAATGCGATCATGGCTGATCACTATCAATCAGTACCCTCCTGCTATCTTCTGCATTCCCACAGTCAATTGTCTATTGAAATAGATTTAAATTGTAATGAATTTTACATGACTTTTTCCAACTAATAAAAGCAATCAAAGTTTGTGCCCAAGAAATACACTATTTTACTTTCTCTGTGTCAAGGTTTTAATAGCCAGTTGGAGGCAGGTAAGCTGTGGAATCAGACATGAACTAGTAAAATACAATCGCTGATTATGTACCTGTAATTTATAAATGTCTGTAAATGCTTTTAACTTTTGTCCATGAATGATACCACATTAATGAAATATACTAAATTAAAGCATTTGCGTGAGTCACAGGTTTCAGTGTAGTTCCTCTTATACCTGTAGGTTTTATGTATCAAAGCTCCATCATCTGGAGTTTCAAATGTCCATCTCCCACCACACCCTCCACACCAATAAACGTTTCCTCCACAGATCTGAGTAGTTTCTTTGTGTGTGAGTGCAATCTGTGTGCGTGGTCATTTTCTTTGAAAGAAAGGCAGTTTTCTGCCTGCCGAGGACATTTTGTAAAATCGGTGATAAAAAAACACATGTGTTTCAGGAGATCCTCCATGGTGCTCACCTGTACTTACTGAGGACTGAGGACTACCTCCTCTGGCAGCTTGTTCCATACACCCACCACCCTCTGTGTGACAAAGGTACCCCTCAGATTCCGTTTAAATCTTTCCCCCTTCACCTTAAGCTTATGTCCCCTGGTCCTTTGTCTCTCTATTGGCTTGAAGCCACATAAAATCATCCAGACAGGTTTTCCAAATTCTTATACTTTCTTCCCTCTCCACGATGACCTTTTTCTCTTCCTCCTCACTTCCCCCCTCCATTCCTTGCCCTTTCATATCTTTCCTACTTTCTTTCTCTCCCCTTCAGCTAACTCCCCCTTCCACTCATGTTTCCATCATCTCCCCATTCAACCAAACTGATCTCCTGGTGGCCGAGCACTTCAACTCCCCCACCCACTCCCAGTCTGAGCTTTCTGTCATGGGCCTCCTCCAGTGCCATAGTGAGGCCCACCGGAAATTGGAGGAACAGCACCTCATATTTCGCTTGGGCAGCTTGCAGCCCAGTGGTATGAACATTGACCTCCAACTTTAGATAGTTCCTCTGTCCCTCTCTTTCCCTCCTCCTTCCCAGATCTCCCTCTATCTTCCTGTCTCCACCTATATCCTTCCTTTGTCCCGCCCCTCTGACATCAGTCTGAAGAAGGGTCTCGACCCGAAGCGTCACCCATTCCTTCTCTCCTGAGATGCTGCCTGACCTGCTGAGTTACTCCAGCATTTTGTGAATAAATACCTTCGATTTGTACCAGCATCTGCAGTTATTTTCTTATACTATATATATAAGTGGCGGTGCCTAACGGCAGCGTCTCGCTAGCAGTCTGTTCGTCTTTTTTCCTTTTTTTTTGTTGTGTGTCGGTGTTGGGATGGTTTTTGTATTTTTTTGGTTGTGTATGTGTGGGGGGTGGTGGTGTGGGTGGGGGGTGGCGGGGGAAACTTTTCTCTTCCTCACGGCGCGGGGTGCGGCTCGGCTGCGGGGCCTAACATCGCCCGGTGCGGCTTGGCCGCTGGACTTAACAGTACCCGGTGCAGCTCGGCTGCGGGACTTAACATGGCCCGGTGCGGCTCGGCTGCGGGACTTAACATCGCCCGGTGCGGCTCGGCTGCGGGACTTTACATCGCTGGTGCGGCTCGACCACGGGACTTTACATCGCACGGTGCGGCTCGGCTGCGGGACTTAACATCGCCCGGTGCAGCTCGGCTGCGGGACTTTACATCGCTGGTGCGGCTCCACCACGGGACTTAGCTGCGCAAGGCTTGGTCGCGGGGCCTTTCATCGCCCGGCTCGGCCGCGAGACATTTCAGCGCCCGGTGCGATTCGGCCGGGGGGACTTCCATCCCCTTGCGGGGACTGTGCGGGTCGGTCGGGGACGAGCTGTCTGTCCGTGGGCGTGGGGAAGAGAGTGGAAGTTTTGTTGCCTCCATCACAGTGAGGGGGTGTTTGGAGTCACTGTGATGGACGTTTGTGTTGGGGCTATGTGTCTTGTGTTCTTTTTTTTCTATGACTGCTATGTAGTTTCGTTCGGTACTTCGGTACCGAACGACAAATAAAGCTCTGTTATACTGTTATACATAGCTCGGAAGGTCTGAAGAAGAGTCCCGACCCGAAACGTCCCCATTCCTTTTCTCCAGAGATGCTGTCTGACCCGTTGAGTTACTGCAGCATTTTGTGTCTGCCTCCTTTGCTCCTCTGTGCCATCAACCCTGATCTTTCTTGATTTCAATAACACACTTCACCTTGGCACCCTGAACAACCCAAGAGTCCGACCAACGTATTCATTCCTGTCATGCCTATTTCATGCTTGGTAAATAGAATCATCTAGAATTGAAAAGAACACTTGTCACTATGTAACATCAAAATATGACAAGCCAAATTTTGCTTTGTTCAAAATTTCTGCTGAATATTAAAGTTCAACAAGTTACCAATTAGATTAAACACAAAACACTGAATGCAATGAAGTGTTGTAGAGTTCTTAGAGTCATAGAGTGATACAGCGTGGAAACAGGCCCTTCGGCCCAACTTGCCCACACCGGCCAACATGTCCCAGCAACACTAGCCCCACCTGCCCAAGTTTGGTCCATATCCCTCGAAGCCTGTCCTATCCATGTACCTGTCTGTTTCTTAAACTTTGGGATAGTCCCAGCCTCAACTACCTCCTCTGGCAGCTTGTTCCATACATCCACCACCCTCTGTGTGACAAAGGTGCCCCTCAGATTCCGTTTAAATCTTTTCCCCTTCACCTTATGTGCTCTGCTTATGTCTTCGGCTTATGTCCTCTGGTCCTTGATTCACCTACTCTGGGCAAGAGACTCTGCATCTACCCAATCTATTCCTCTCATGATTTTATACACCTCCATAAGATATTTATGTTTATTATATACTCTCTAAGGCCCCCTCGGTCATGGCTGACCATGGGTGATGCATCCTAGTTGGCTGCTTGCTCCACACCTCGGCTAGAGCAGCGTCGCTTGTGGCTGAAGAGACCAATGTGGGAGTGACAGTCTCTGTGGCAAAGGTCACATTTGTGTGTGGTCTCTGGTCTGTTGAAGTTGCTGCGCTCCTTTCTCCGTGCCCGCTTGTCTGCCGCTGCGTTCATCAGTGTCCCTTCCCCCGTTTTGAGATGTTGGTTCAGGGTACCTCTCTACCTCCAGCTGCAAGGCTCTCCCAGGACTCCACATCGATGTTGAGTGCCTTCAAATCTCTCTTGCAGACATCCTTGTAACGTAGCTGGGGGGCGGCCGATGGTTCTCCTCCCAGATGTCAGCTCTCCATAGAGGATGTCTTTTGGAATACGGCCATCCTCCATGCGGTGGACATGGCCCAGCTACCGCAGCTTGCGCTGCCTGAGTAGAGTGTACATACTCGGAAGGCCAGCGCCAGACAGAATCTCGGCGTTGGACACTCTGTCTTGCCAGGATATCCCCAGGATACGGCGGATGCTTCTGAGGTGGAAGGTGTTGAGTCTTCTCTCCAGTCTGGCATATGTAGTCCATGTCTCACTGCCGTACAGCAGCGTGCTGTTGACACAGGCATTGTAGACTGCTATCTTTGTCTTCACTGTCAGCTTTGGGTTGGTCCACACTCGAGTTGTGAGGCGAGCGAGAGTTGTAGCTGCCTTCCCGATCCAAGGCGTTTGACTTCGTCAGCAGAGATGGCCTATTCAAGGCTCCCCCAAAGATCGGCTGCCCACCAAAACTGCAGAGCATGATAGAATCCTTCCACATCAACACGAAGGGGACAGTGCAGTTCAATGGCAGTTTCTCGGAGCCCTTCAACATCCACAGTGGCGTCAAACAAGGCTGCGTCCTCGCTCCCACACTCTTTGGGATTATCTTTGCTCTGCTCCTGAAACATGCCTTCAGCACCGCAACAGAGGAGATCTACCTGCGTACTAGATCAGACGACAAGCTCTTCAACCTCACCCGCCTCAGAGCCGACAAAAGTACATGAAGCTCTCATCAGAGACATGTTGTTCGCCGATGACGCAGCAGTTGTGTCCCACACCCAGCAGGAACTACAGTCACTGATGGACCACTTCTATTGGGCTTGCAAGGACTTTGGGCTGACCATCAGCCTGAAGAAGACAAACATCCTGGGACAGGATACAGAGGCACCGCCTGTCATCACCATCGACGACTACGAACTCGATGCCGTCCATCAGTTCACGTACCTCGGCTCCACCATCACTGACAACCTCTCCTTGTTATATATGTGTATTTGTGAGTATGTGTATATATACACACTGAACATTTTTTGTTCTCTTGTATTTATTATATTGTTTACAGTGTGCTACATTTACATTTTCTGCTGTGCTGCTGCAAATAAGAATGTCATTGTTCTGTCTGGGACACGTGACAATAAATGCTCTTGACTTTCTCTCCCTCTTGACTATATTTGCAAAGGTATTTGAAATGTGTTAAATCCAGTAGAAGATGCGAGAAAATGCCGTACACATTTAATTCCAGAGAGAGTTTATCTTTCTGATGGAATCAAAGGATATGGGGAGAAGGCAGGCACGGGTTACTGATTGTGGATGATCAGCCATGATCACAATGAATGGCGTTGCTGGCTCGAAGAGCCGAATGGCCTCCTCCTGCACCTATTTTCTATGTTTCTATGTTCACTTCCTCGGTCAACACAACTTCGAGACATGTCTCCCACCATCACTTTCAACACCCAAAGTTCTGTGAGCCCGGGAGATGGGAAGGAATTGTGGTTTACAGTTACATTATCCGGTTTCTCTTCAGGTCAGAAAGTTGTAAGATCTGACAGTGGAGGTCAAGGAAACGCAGACCCTTGGTTTTGGCCAGAAGCTATTCATCTAATCATCCCGAGAAGACTGTCAATCATCAAATCTGAACTGCGGCTGATATCCTCGTTACATGATAGAGAAACAACACAGTCTAATTCATTAGGCCTGCAAAAACTGCATATTATTTTCCCAGTGTCACGTAATGAGCGTAAGTATACAGGAGCATTTAACCTATTGCCCTCGTCAAGAAGCTTCAGATTTTTCTTCTTTTGTAAAGGTAACAGGGTGATGAACCGCTGAAGGCAAAAATATTAAAATATTAAATGTGTACATATCCCAATTGGAATTCAGTGTGTTGTTTTAATTGTTCTCTGGGAACATTGTAACAATTAACAGTTATCACAGTGCAGATTGTTGAGCTGAATTGTGGATGTCTGGGCTTATTCAGGCAGAAAATGTAGGCTCTTTGGTAAGATAACAATGGCACAATGAGAGAACAAGGGTAATACATTGTTATTGTTCATATCACAGGAGAAGGGTTCTAGCTGATCTGAGTAACCAATGTTCTGCATAACAATGTGCCTTGGTGAAATCTAAACAAAAACACTGAGAATAACGATTAGATGTAAAGTTGCCACTTCCATGGCTCCACGTCTCAACTCCAGCCCAGCCCAGCTGACTGCAGTGACTATATCAGTCTGAAGAAGGGTCTCGACCCGAAACGTCACCCATTCCTTCTCTCCTGAGATGCTGCCTGACCCGCTGAGTTACTCCAGCATTTTGTGAATAAATACCTTCGATTTGTACCAGCATCTGCAGTTATTTTCTTACACTTATTATACATTGTCAAGATCTTCAAGCAGAGGGTGGCACGGTGGCGCAGCGGTAGAGTTGCTGCCTTACAGCCCCTAGAGACCCGGGTTCGATCTCGATTACGTCTGCTTGTCTGTACGGAGTTTGTACGTTCTCCCTGTGACCTGGGTGGGTTTTCTCCGAGATCTTCGGTTTCCTCCCACAGTCCAAAAATATACAGGTTTGTAGGTTAATTGGCTTGGTATAAAATGTAAAATTATCCCAAATGTGTGTATGGTCCAATGGTCTTTACTGTCATGTGGACCGGGTACAGTGAAAAACATTTTTTGCAGACAGCTCAGCAAGACCATCCCAGTACGTAAGCACGGATGATATTCTGGGTCGTTAGGTGTAAGAGAAATTGGCCCACCGGGTCCACGCCGACCAACGATCCTTGCATATTAACATTACCCTACACACACTGGGGACAACTTAACATTTGTTACCAAAGGCAATTAACCTACAAACCTGTACGTCTTTGGAGTGTGGGCCTGGAGAAATCGCAGGCAGGTCACGGGGAGAGCGGACAATTTCCCTACAGACAGCACCCATAGTCGGGATCGAACCTGGGTCTCTGGTGAGGGTAGTGTTAAGAAGCGGGCATCGCTGGTCAGTTTGGACTCGGTGAGCCCAAAGGGCCTGTTTCCACTCTGTATCTCTAAACTAAACTAAACTAAACTAAACTAAACTAAACTAAACCATTAACGTTTTTAGCTTTTCTTTCATCCGCTTGTCTTCTTTTTGTTCAGTTTCCCCCCCCCCCTTCGGCTTTCACTGCATTGCTTCTCTCATGGGACCTTGCACATTTACTTTCCCCTTCCAACCTTAACATTCGCATGTGTAGGAAGCAACTGCAGATGCTGGTTTACACCGAAGATAGACACAAAATGCTGGAGTAACTCAGCGGGTCAGGCAGCATCTCTGGAGAGAAGGAATTGGGGGCGTTTGAGGTTGAGACCCTTCTACAGACATTATTCCTTGCACTTTTCAACCACTCCACTGAGATCCCCCTCCAAAAACATATTCTCATCTCTCGTTGTGAGACATTCTCTTCATGACACTTTGGTCTCCTACTCCATCAATCGTCTCCAGCTTTTGTTTCCCATTTTAGTTTAGTTTAGTTTAGAGACACAGCGCGGAAACAGGCCCTTCGGCCCACCGGGTCCTCCATTGCCCATTGTTCTTCCCCCTCCCTCACGGTCGGACGGACCACGTGGGAGTGAGGACGCCGCTGCCGGGGGAAGGAACAAAGGACGACCTTGCATGGGAGGACCGCCGTGAGGGAGGGGGAAGAACAAAGGGGGACCTGGTGTGGGGGTATTCTGTAAACACCTATTTGCACACCCTGGATATGCAAGCAAATAATTTCAATGCGACTTTAGATTTATGAGATACAACGCGGAAACAGGCCCTTCGGCCCACCGAGTCTGCGCCGCCCAGCAATCCCCGCACATTAACACTATCCTACACACACTAGGGACAATTTTTACATTTACCCAGTCAATTAACCTACAAACCTGTACGTTTTTGGAGTGTGGGAGGAAACCGAAGATCTCGGAGAAAGCCCACGCAGGTCACGGGGAGAACGTACAAACTCCGTACAGACGGCGCCCGTAGTCGGGATTGAACCTGAGTCTCCAGCGCTGCATTCGCTGTAAGGCGGCAACTCTACCGTTACGCCACCGTGCCGACCCCACATGGCTTGTCACATGTGACAATAAAGTATTCAATTTACTTCAATTCAATTCAGTCTTCAAGCACGATCCAAATTTACTTTCACCTGTCGCCTCATTCCTGGGCCACACCTGCCCTCACAGGTCCATCTTTAGCCTCCAGACCATTCCAACAAACCGCAAAAATATAGACACAAAATGCTGGAATACCTCAACGGCACAGGCAGCATCTCTGGACAGAAGGAATGGGTGACGAGCTTCAGGTCAAGACCCTTCTTCAGTCTGAGAGTCAGGGGAGAGGGAGCCACAGAGATATGGAAGGGCAAGGTGTGAAAATGAGACATCAAAGAGGAACATGAGGGATCAAGTACAATAGATCATTGTTAGCTATTGGAAGGTGACAACGAAACATACAGGGATAAAACTTAATCAGCAGGACAGTCAGACGAGGAGAACTAGGATGGGGGAGGGATGGAGAGGGAGGATTACTTGAAGTTAGAGAAGTCAATGTTCATACTGCTGGGGTGTAAGCTGCCCAGGTGCTGTTCCTCCAATCTGCATTGGGCCCGTATGGGTTGTAGGAATAAAATGTCATTTGTCAAATAGTTATATTACAAAATCAACACTGAGTTCAATAGTTTCAAATAGTGATTGTGCTCTTTCCATTTGTTTTCCCTCTATCTGTTATCTGTGATTCCTTATCTACGTGATTTCCCTCCCCTTGTTATCTTCATCAGACTTATTGAAGCTCTGCTTCCTTCCACTAAATCCATCTTTACTCTGCATCTTTAAACTTGTTCCATCTTTCAGCTTCTTTGCATTCCGATGAAGAAAGATTGGGCTGAAACGTGAACTCTCCACAGCGGTTGCCTGGAATGCTATGTATTTGCAGCATTGCAAGGTCTGTGGGTCAACGTTTACCTGCATTTTGTTGCAAAATTCACCCCATATCTTAAAAATAATTTTTATTTAGTTTTAGTTTTAGTATTAGAGATACAGCGCAGAAACAGGCCCTTTCGGCCCACCGGGTCCGCGCCGCCCAGCGATCCCCGCACATTAACACTATCCTACACGCACTAGGGACAATTTTTACATTTACCAAGCCAATTAACCTGCATACCTGTACGTCTTTGGAGTGTGGGAGGAAACGAAAGATCTCGGAGAAAACCCACGCAGGTCACGGGGAGAACGTACAAACTCCGTACAGACAGCACCCGTAGTCGGGATCGAACCTGGGTCTCCGGCGCTGCATTCGCCGTAAGGCAGCAACTCTACCGCTGCGCCACCGTGCCACCCTTGAGATATAATGGCGTGGAAATTGAGATTTATGCATCATCGTCTCTGCATGATCGAATGTTAGAACAATAGATCTTAGGTTGCAGACTTCTGACTCTAATTTGCAGTTGCACTCATCATTATAGAAAGAAAAGAGAGACTTTACATTATATAACATATTTCACGTTTGCTTCAGAATATATCAGAAAACTTTACAACTAATAACTAGATTTAAGAAGAATTGAACTGTCGCAAATATGTCAGTCCATGTGTTCGTAAAAACTCCCCATAATCAATATTGCAAATTACAACATATTCAGCAGACTATTTCTATTCCGTTGATTAAAGGGGAAATAATTGATCAGACATTGGAGATGGTTCTCCTGTAATTGGTCTTTTGCAGCTGTCTAAAAGAGCTATCAGGGTCTACGTTTAATGTTTCTTCTGAAAGATAGCACCTCCAGAAGTGCATACCCACACAATGCTTCACCGAAGATTAACCTTAGATTTTTGTGCTCAAGACCTTGCAATTGAAATTGAACCCACAAACTTCTGTCTCATAGTCAGAGTGCCACAGGTGACCCGGTGTGTTCGGATATATAGTATTCTCTGTTGCATATTGTAGTGTACATCTTTTATGCAGCCAAGATGTACTCATTTTGCATCCGTCAGATCCAATGCTAATGTCAGTTAAACAATGCGAAATGTTGGTAGATTCACGTTGTCCAAGGACAGGCAGATAAAGTAATCAGCACCTTTTAGTGCTTGTACAATCTCTGCCCCTAGTCCACTCTCTTCCCATGCCTGCCCCATGAATTCAAAAAGAAAAACAAATGCCTTGAAGTTCATCTCCATTCAGTGGAGATAAAACATGTTGTGCTTTGCCCCTGAAATGAATTCCATTGCTTTCAATGAGTTGTGTTGCTGAAGCAGAGTACAATGTGCTCATGCCGCTATATAGCCTGTTTAGCACTGCGCACCGAGAATGATTTTCTAGGAACTATGATTCAAACAGATATTTCTAAGTGTATATCAACACATCTCCCAAGTGTTAATGCCAAGTGAAAATCACTGTACTGCCACTGTAACATTAACCAAACAATTTGACTGGCGGTTTATTCACAAAATGCTGGAGTAACTCAGCAGGTTAGGCAGCATCTCGGGAGAGAAGGAATGGGTGACGTTTCGGGTCGAGACCCTTCTTCAGACTGATGTCGGGGGTGGGCCAAAGGAAGGATATAGGTGGAGACAGGAAGATCGTAGAGTAGGAGGGCAGGAGAAATCACAGAGGGGGAGCAGCGAAAGAGCATGTTGCTAAACTCTCGTCGAAGAGAGGAGGAGAACTTCTTCAAAGTGGACATACCTTGAGGAGAAATCGCAATGGAGCAACCAGTAGTATAAGAAAATAACTGCAGATGCTGGTACAATCGATTTATTCTGACTGGCGGGACAGGCAGCCTCTCTGGAATCTCTATCCTGCCTTGAATGCTGCCTGCCCCGTTGAGTTACTCCAGTATTTTGTGCCTATCTTCGGTGTACACCAGTGTAGTGGCCTGGCGGAGGCGTGATGAATGTCGAGGTCACCAGTGTAGTGGCCTGGCGGAGGGAGGCCAGAGAAAAGGCAAGACGCCAGGCAGTTTTAGGTAAGGTTCTTTATTAGGCTGTGAGCTCCTGCCCACAGCGCAGTCCACCTAGGGATGAGCCACGCCTCCCAACGTGCTGGCTTTTAACCCCTTACGCCTGTCCGTCACGTGACGAGGGGGCTGACCCAAGGAGTGGCCTGATCCCCAGGGATCGCCACAGGACCCCCCCCCCCAAGAACCGGAGGTACAAAACGGACAGGAGGGCGCACGAGGCGACCAGCCCGGGTGCGCACCACGACCGGCGCAGCGACCGGCGACTGACCGACAGGTGGAGGGGTCGTAGCAGACACTGGCGGGGGTAACGTGGACGGGGGGCGACCACGCGGGCGGGGCTGCGCAACCGGCACCGGCCGATCAATGTCCACGTGTGCCGGCTTCAGCCGTGCGACCGAAACCGTCTCGCTGCGACCCCCCATGTCCAGAACGAATGTGGCCGAGCCATGTTGCAGGACCCGGAAGGGGCCCTCGTACGGCCGCTGGAGAGGTGATCGGTGTGCGTCCCTGCGCAGGAACACAAACTGGCAGTCCTCCAGAGTGGCAGGGATGTGTGGATGGAAGGTCCCATGACGAGACGTGGGCACAGGTGCCAGCCTGCCCACCGTCTGCCGAAGACGTTGCAGGGCGTAAGAAGGCTGCTCCACTCGACCCTGCGCCGGTGGGATGAACTCCCCGGGAACCATCAAGGGGGCCCCGTACACCAACTCGGCGGAGGAGGCCAAGTCCTCCTTGGGTGCGGTGCGGATCCCCAGCAAAACCCATGGCTGGGCGTCCACCCAGTCTGGGTCCGTGAGCCGAGCCTTCAGGGCAGCCTTTAGCTGGCGGTGAAAGCGTTCCACCAACCAATTCGACTGTGGATGGTACGCTGTAGTGTGGTGTAGGCGGACACCCAAGAGGCGTGCCATGGCCGACCACAGTTCCGAAGTGAACTGCGGCCCCCGGTCGGATGTAATGTCCAGTAGAACCCCGAACCGGGCGATCCAGTGCGCCGCCAAGGCCCGAGCGCAGGTGGCCGTCGAGGTGTCCGCCAGCGGAATGGCCTCCGGCCACCGCGTGAAGCGATCGACCAAGGTGAAGAGGTGGGTCATGCCCCGGGACGGCGGCAGCGGCCCCACGATGTCCATATGAAAGTGGTCGAACCGCTGCCGAGGGACACCAAACTCCTGCAGCGGCGCACGCACGTGTCGCTGGATTTTTGCAGTTTGGCACGGGATGCAGGTGCGCGCCCAGTGTGCTACCTGCTTACGCAGCCCGTGCCACATGAAGCGGGAGGCTACGAGGGCCACCGTTGCCCGAATGGAGGGGTGAGACAGCCCGTGGAGCACCTCGAATACCCTGCGCCGCCAGACGACGGGGACGATGGGCCGCGGCAGGCCAGTGGAGGTGTCGCACAACAGCGTTGCGTCCCCTGGGCCACAGACAATGTCCTCCAGCTGCAGGCCCGACACGGCCGTGCGATAGGTGGCCATCTCCTCGTCCCCCAGCAGTGCGGCTGCTAGGGCGGAATAGTCAATACCCCCGGCCATTTGTAGAACGGCGTGGACCGCGGATCTAGACAAGGCGTCGGCCACCCTGTTGTTCTTGCCCTCCACTAAACACATTGAGGTGGTGTACTCAGACACGTACGCCAACTGCCTCTGTTGCCGAGCAGACCATGGATCCGAAACCTTGGCAAACGCAAAGGTGAGTGGCTTGTGGTCCGTAAATGCGGTGAAGGGTCTCCCCTCCAGGAAGTACTGAAAGTGGCGTACGGAGAGGTAGAGGGCTAGGAGCTCACGGTCGAAGGCGCTGTAACGCCATTGGACTCCGCTGAGGTGCCTGCTAAAGAAAGTGAGTGGCCGCCAGCACCCGTCAATGAGCTGCTCCAGCACCGCACCGACCGCCACCTCAGAAGCGTCCATGGTCAGGGCGGTTGGGGCATCCTCCTTGGGATGGACGAGCATCGTGGCCCTGGCCAGGGCCTCCTTAGCATGCTGAAACGCCGCTCCTGCTTCATCGTCCCACTCGACCTCCTTGCGGCGACCAGCCATGAGGTGGAAGAGTGGGCGCATAGTTCCGGCTACCGCCGGCAGGAAGCGGTGATAAAAGGAAATCATCCCGGCGAATTCCTGCAGGCCCTTGACAGTGGTCGGTCGGGGGAAGCGGCGGACAGCGTCCACCCTGTCCGGAAGAGGTACCACCCCTTGTGGGGTCACCCGATGGCCGAGGAAATCGATGGCCGTCACCCCAAAACGGCACTTGGACGTGTTAATGGACAAACCGTACTCACTGAGGCGTTGACACAGCTGGCGGAGGTAGGTGCAGTGCTCCTGCCTCGAGCGGCCGCACAGCTGGGGGACGAGGAGATGGCCGTCTATCGTACAGCCTGCATATTTGTTAGCCGCGGGGGGGGTGGTCAGGTAGGGTTTTATTCGCTTAGCTGTCTCCTGGTCCAGGGCGCCGACGGCATAAAAATATTTGGTCTCGTCTACGGTCACCCCTCGCACAGCAAACTGTGCCTCTGCCTGCTGGAACCAGACCTCAGGCTCTTCGGTCCACAGGGTCGGGAGTTTGAGGCAGACGGCATCGAGGTCGGCAGGACCGGGTTGTGCATTACTGTGAGACATCACGACGTGTGATGTATGTCGAGGTCACCAGTGTAGTGGCCTGGCGGAGGGAGGCCAGAGAAAAGGCAAGACGCCAGACAGTTTTAGGTAAGGTTCTTTATTAGGCTGTGAGCTCCTGCCCACAGCGTAGTCCACCTAGGGATGAGCCACGCCTCCCAACGTGCTGGCTTTTAATCCCTTACGCCTGTCCGTCACGTGACGAGGGGGCTGACCCAAGGAGTGGCCTGATCCCCAGGGACCGCCGTAGTCGGGAACTCTGCAGTTCCATTCCTGCACATTCTGGCTCTCACCACACGAAGAACAGTAAACTACAGATCCCCAATCACATTGTAAAATGAGGTTCCAGGCCCTGCTTGTGGGTGCAAGTGCCTTGCAGCACAATGGTATTATTCGTGTTATGAGCTTACACCACAGCTTGGCTACATGGCCAACGTGATATTCTCAAATATGAAAGAGTTAAAGATAAAGCAGCCCTCCAGCACCTTGGGCAACATAAAAACAATTCAGATACAATTCACTCTTTCCTGTATAAATGTGCCCTGAGGTAAATCCATTTTCATGAGAGAAGACAATATTGTCACAATATTCGTAACAGGGTAAAATATTGAAAGTGATATCAAAAATCCAATATGACATTCAATATGCAATGGAGTGATTTTTTCTGAGTAATTGTGCAAAAAAAGAATAACACATGTTTGTGCATACGATTGAAAATAGAAAGTTTACTTAATCTATTCCTATCAGTTGTGTGTTCAGCTATTGATATGGATTCACCAAAATGCAAAAACTATTCATTCTTAATTTCAGCACAAAGTACGTCATGAATTGCAGTGGATATAAAGGACACCCAGTATAAATGGATTGCCAACTGTTTCCACTGACTGCTGTTAAAGATTGTGTAGGAAGGAACTGCAGATGCTGGTTTAAACCAAAGATATACACCAAAAGCTGGAGTAACTCAACGGGTCAGACAGCGTCTCTGGGGAAAAAGAATAGGTTGTGTTTCAGGTTGAGACCTTTCTTCAGACTGAGAGTCAGGGGATGGAGAAATGAGAGAAATATAGACAGTGATGCAGAGAGATATTCAAGATTCAAGATTCAAGATTCAAGATAGCTTTATTGTCATCCAAATTGGACGAAATTCAGTCACCCACAGTCCAACAACAAAAGCATCAAAATAGGCATTAAAATTACACAACCCCAAAACACACAAAAGAAACATCCATCAAGAAAACATCCATCACAGTGAGTCTCCTCCAGTCCTCTCCTCACTGTGATGGAAGGCCACAATGTCTTTTCCCTTCTCCTGCCGTCCTCTCCCACGGTCAGGTTGTTGTGGTTGCAGGCCGCACCGGACGTCCGCAGCGGGCCGAGCCTAAGGCGAGTTGCAGCCGCTCCCGCAGCCTCCGAAGACGGCCGGCTCCGCCGATGATAAGTCCGATCCGGGGCGGGCGAACACGCTGTCGCTGCCGTAACGATGATAAAGGAGTCAGGCCATTGTTAGTTATAGGCTAGGTATCTCG
The DNA here is from genome assembly GCF_053455715.1 of Rhinoraja longicauda. Classification (NCBI taxonomy): domain Eukaryota; kingdom Metazoa; phylum Chordata; class Chondrichthyes; order Rajiformes; family Arhynchobatidae; genus Rhinoraja; species Rhinoraja longicauda. The sequence continues at coordinate 3,394,393 of NC_135965.1, read as the reverse complement.
TTTTAACTACTTTTTTGCATATCTTTCATTCATTGTTCTATATCTCTCTACATCACCGTCTATATCTCTCATTTCCCTTTCCCCTGACTCTCATTGTGAAGAAGGGTCTTGAATCTAAACGTCACCTATTCCTTTTCTCCAGAGATGCTGTCCGACCCGCTGAGTTACCCCAGCTTTTTGTTTTCTATCTCCGGTGTTAAATGTTCCTGTGTCTAGAGCTATTTTATTGTTATCTCTCAATTGCTGGACTCTTGCTGAAATACTGCTCCGTGACTGAGCTGAATTTAAACATTCAGATAATAATAATAGTCCTGACAACAAGAAAAAATGTGTTCCCCTTAAATGTGAACCTTTCTGAGATCAGAAATTATACTGTTGTTTCCCACACAGGCAGACACAAACACATAGCAGTGGTGGAAGTTACGTAGATTTCATAAAATAATTCTCTTTCAATGCGTTAATTCCAAGTACTAGCTTTTCCAAAGAATGATCACTTTAGCTCGTTAACTTTTTTATAATGCCAAAGATTATTTTTCTTTAACATAACGTCAGGAGCTGCACAAAGACCACGCTTGAGATGACCGCCCTGCTCACAAGTTTACACATTTGACTCCTGCTCTTTGAATAAGTATTTTGCTGCTGTTTGCGAAGCAGAAGTGAGGTGGATTAATTGAAGTTTGGCATTATTTAGCAGGCAGCATCTAGAACAAAGTATTACAAAACTTAATCAACAGTCTACAATCTACAGTACAGCATCTGAGAAACCCTAAACATTGTTGTGGTAATTTGACCATTTATTTATGAGCTTTCTGCACACAGCACCTACACAGAGAACCTCTCTAAACAGGTTTCCTTGGACATCAATCTGTGGGATCCAACAGCTTAGCATAAAAGCAAAGCTTGAAATCCAAGACGAAAATTGCACTGCAGCAGGATAGAAGTCAGCTATCTAAGGGCTCCAAGTGAAACTCCATCCTCTCATATTAAATTTCCACGCACTTTTTCATATCCCTCTCACCTGACCCGATTGCAGTGAGTAGATTGGTGTTTTTGCCCACAGACTAGGTAATGATGTAACAGGAGTGTGTGGGAAACAGAACTCTGTACCGCATTGTGTGATAAATACAATTTTCCCACTGATTTGCCCGGCCTGGACACTAATTTGCTTAGTCAACTAGGTACTGCCACTGGTTATCAAGTAATTTGAACTGGTGCAGCATTAAATGACACCGCTTCTCAAACTGCCCTGCTTTTTTTTGACAGAACCACAAGCCAAGAAACTTAAATGAATTTGAGTGAAGGATGGTAAACAACATTTAACAAAAATTTGTTTTGATGAAGTAAAGCCCCAAATAAAATCACGGCTTACTGCTTCTGGCCATCACTTAACTCTTTCATTACTTGAACAAACTTCCTTCCAGGAGCACAAATCTCACTTTAAATGACCGTTTACTTTGTTGTTTGTTTTTTGAAGAATAAAAACAATGAGGAATTTTAAAGAAGTTGTTGGTGAAATTGGTAAACATGGGCAATAAAATCTTTTCGTTTCATTAATCTGAAACAATAAATCCTAATCGTTTAAAGTTGAAGGTTTGAAACAGTTTGAAGAAGACCTATGTGCTTTTTGCAAGTAATTAAAGTAACAATCCATTTAAATAAAACCTTTTGCTACAAGGCAGAACAGAAGAACAAAAAAATCATTGATGAATCATTGTCACGGCTTCTCCCAAAGCTTTGTGATATTCTATAATGAACTTGAATTGAACAGCCAACCTTTTAGCCAATATGCATTTCTATCAGATTGACAGCTTCATTCTTTGAGCTATGCAGAGAACTGTGTCACTTTAGCTTACTAAATCAGTAAGTCCACCTTATTTCATAATCAATGTCTATATTGTGGAAGCTTGTCGTGCATTAGTTTGATTTTTTTGATTTTTGAAATCATGCTTTACTTAAAAAAGACGAAGGAGCCTTAAACTTTTTTCTTTACACGAGCAGAACAAATGACAAGGAGACATCCCATTTCTGCAATATATTTCTTTTCAAAAAGACCTCTGCAGCTGAGCAAAATTAAAATGATTTGAAGCTTGATTTTATTTTCCCAAACGGTGACTAGTGATTATGGCATTGCAAGCTGCCACTAACTGTGACAGCTTTGGATTAGGTCTATTCAAGATAGAAATGCAATCTGAAGGTCAAACCAGCACAACTTTTCGTTTCAAACCTTGTGGGAAATGTGTGTAAGGAAATTTCCATATTGTGTTTTTTATATTTGGGGATGATGGAATTCTACATTAATAGGGGGACTTTCCACTGTTACTTCAAATGCAAAAATGGTTTGCTAGCAAGCAGGTATTTCTGCCACGCACAGCACAGTTATACAAAGGCACTCCATTTTGTGTTATAATTCACCATCGCTTGGCGCTAACTTCGGTCTGCACCCCTTTGAGAGTATGTCTCCATCTTTCAATACAAGCCCCACCCCCCAACAAAAAATCTGCATATTCTGTTGACCAGTAAGTCAATCCAGTATTTTTTGAGCCTTTGACTTAATTTTGGTGACTTGGAGCTAAGAGAAATATTGTAAGAAATATTTAGCTTCAACAAAATTAAATACCAAACAAAGCTAAACAGTGAACAGTATAAGAAAATAACTGCAGATGCTGGTACAAATCGAAGGTGTTTATTCCCAAAGTGCTGGAGTAACTCAGCAGGTCGGGCAGCATCTTGGGAGAGAAGGAATGGGTTCACTTTGGGAATAAACAGTGAACAGTCCTGGATTTAGAAGAGAATGCTTGCTATCTAAGAGCCATCCAAAAACAGGGAAACGGTTTTGAATGGTACCCTTTTGAAATATCCCTGGAATGAATTTTAATGTTTTATCTACATTTCTTGTTCAAATAATGGATGTGGTGAAATCCCACAAGTGTCCCTGCATTAAGGAATCTACAAGAAAAAAAACATAATTAAAATCAAAACAATAATCACTGAATCCATAAAACATTTAATTGAACAGGTCTTCATAGTCTTGCAAAGGTTTCTGTTGTCTGAAGAAAGGTCTCGACCCGAAACGTCACCCATTCCTTCTCTCCAGGGATGCTGCCTGACCAGCTGAGTTACTCCAGCTTTTTGTGTCTATCCAAGGTTTTTGCTTTGTTTGATTTCACTTTTTTGTGATCTCATTAGTCAACATCAAATACAAAAAAAATCAGCTGAAGGGATTTATTAAAGGAACTGTAATGAAAATGATTTGAACTTCAAAAAATTGAGATTGAGTTCTGCTTGTTGTGCCAGCATTTAAAATGACTTCATTTAAAATGTGCTCACAATAGAATTGTTATTTTGACATTAACCCACCCTTAGGCATAATTTGCAATGTTAATCCTAATTCTCCAGGGTAGGTCCAGTGCTGCCCATCTCAGGTGGACCTGATTGCCAAGCAGGTAGCATGTGAGCAACTGAGTTATAAACTACTTGTAATTTATTAGAATATGGGATTCAGCAAGGCAATCATTCAAGAATGTAAGCTTAGAGGTGACAAACCATGGCCAAGGCTTTCAGCAGCAGTAGAAGCAGTTGAGGAACAATGGAAGTTCTCTAAAGGAGAGGAAGTAGAAGTAAGTGGTCTGAATACAGACACAAAAAGCTGGAGTAACTCAGCGGGTCAGGCAGCATCTCTGGAGAGAAGGAATGGGTGACGTTTCGGGTTGAGACCCTTCTTCAGACCGAAGTGGTCTGAATGATGGATGCAATGTCATCAGGTCATGCCATAAGTGATAGGAGCAGAATTAGGCCATTCGGCCCATCAAGTCTACTCCACCATTCAATCATGGCTGATCTATCTCTCCCGCCAAACCCTACTATCCTGCCTTCCCATAACCCCTGACACCTGTACTAATTAAGAATCTATCTACCTCTGCCTTAAAAATATCCACTGACTGCCTCCACAGCCCTCTGTGGTAAGAAATTCCACAGATTCACCACCCTCTGATGAATGAAATTCCTCCTCGTCTCCTTCCTAAAGGAACATCCTTTAATTCTGAGGCTATGACCTGTGGTCCTAGATCTACCACTAGTGGAAACATTCTCTCCACATCCACTCTATCCAGGCCTTTCACTATTTGGTAAGTTTCAATGAGGTCCCCCCTCATTCTTCAAAACTCCAGCGAGTACAGGCCCAGTGCCGACAAACACACAGCTGATGTCAGACATTACAGTAGATAATCCCTGAGTTTTAAGGACACTCATTGAATTGGACTCGGCATGTGATTTTGGAGGCACTGCTGCTTCGGGCAATGGGATGCATCTAGTAGCATTGATCAACAATATTCTCTGCAGTCTTTCCAATCATTGGAAATTTAGACTTGTGATACTGCCATTCAGATATGTCAAGGGAAGGGGACGGAGCTGGAGAATGAGGAGTTGGCAAGTTGTTTTGGGTGGCAATGGTTGGCAATAATAAAGGAATATGAATGAATCTGTGAAGTACACAAGTAGATAGTTATTCCTTCATCAGTACTTGAGCCAATGCAAGTTTAGAGTGAGGAGGAAATGTTAAGGCAGCATGGGGATGGAGACACAAGAGACTGCAGATACTGGGGCAAAAAACATCTGCTGGTAGAACTCAACGGTCAAGCAGCATCTGTGGAGACCGTGGTACGGGCGAGCTTTCAGGTTGAGACCCAGCATCAGGGCTGAGGGTGTAAAGGGAAGATATCTTCATATAGAAGTGAGAGGGAGCAGAGAGACAGAGGCTGGTAAGTGAGAGGTGGGGATTTAGGCTGGGGGTGATGGGCAGATGGAGACAAGTGGAGGAAGGAAAAGTGGGGGGGGGGGGGGGAGTGTTGAGACAAAGAGGTCCTTCTGCAGTTGTACAGGGCCCTAGTGAGACCGCACCTGGAGTACTGTGTGCAGTTGTACAGGGCCCTAGTCAGACCGCACCTGGAGTACTGTGTGCAGTTGTACAGGGCCCTAGTGAGACCGCACCTGCAGTACTGTGTGCAGTTGTACAGGGCCCTAGTGAGACCCCACCTGGAGTACTGTGTGCAGTTGTACAGGGCCCTAGTGAGACCGCACCTGGAGTACTGTGTGCAGTTGTACAGGGCCCTAGTGAGACCGCACCTGGAGTACTGTGTGCAGTTGTACCGGGCCCTAGTGAGACCGCACCTGCAGTACTGTGTGCAGTTGTACAGGGCCCTAGTGAGACCGCACCTGCAGTACTGTGTGCAGTTGTGCAGGGCCCTAGTGAGACCGCACCTGCAGTACTGTGTGCAGTTGTACAGGGCCCTAGTGAGACCGCACCTGGAGTACTGTGTGCAGTTGTACAGGGCCCTAGTGAGACCGCACCTGGAGTACTGTGTGCAGTTGTACAGGGCCCTAGTGAGACCGCACCTGGAGTACTGTGTGCAGTTGTACCGGGCCCTAGTGAGACCGCACCTGCAGTACTGTGTGCAGTTGTACAGGGCCCTAGTGACCTGTGTGCAGTTTTGGTCTCCAAATTTGAGGAAGGATATTCTTGCTATTGAGGGCGTGCAGCGCAGGCTTACTAGGTTAATTCCCGGAATGGCGGGACTGTCATATGTTGAAAGAGTGGGCTTGTATGCACTGGAGTTTAGAAGGATGAGAGGGGACCTTATCGAAACATATAAGATTATTAAGGGGTTGGACACGTTAGAGGCAGGAAACATGTTCCCAATGTTGGGGGAGTCCAGAACCAGGGGCCACAGTTTAAGAATAAGGGGTAGGTCATTTAGAACGGAGATGAGGAAAAACTTTTTCAGTCAGAGAGTTGTGAATCTGTGGTTGGGCAGGCTAGGACTTTATTCATAGCAACATAGAAAATCGGTACAGGAGGAGGCCATTTGGCCCTTCGAGCCAGCACCTCCATTCATTGTGATCATGGCTGATCATCCATAATCAGTAACCCATGCCTGCCTTCTCCCCATATCCCTTGATTCCGCTAGCCCCTAGAGCTCTATCTATCTCTATCCTTGGAGTGCAGGAGGATGAGGGGTGATCTTATAGAGGGGATATAAAGTGATGAGGTGCAAGGTCATAACGTCATAAGTGATAGGAGCAGAATTAGGCCATTCGGCCCATCAAATCTACTCCGTCATTCAATCACGGCTGATCTATCTCTCCCTTCTAACCCCATCGGATAGATGCAAAGACTGAGAGAGGGGAATCAAGAACCACAGGACATAGGTTTAAGATGAGAGGGGAAAGGTTTAATTGGAAACTGAGCTGCAACTTTTCCACACAGAGGATGGTGGGTATTTGGAAGGAGCTTTCAGAGGGCAGTTGAGGCAGGCACCATAACAACACATAAAAGGTATTTGGACAGGTAGATGGATAGGAAAGGTTTAGAGATTACTAGCTAGGCGTGGACCTGTTGAGCCCAAACCTCTCCTGGCAACCCTCCATCCAAACCTCTCCTGCGGGCCCGGCAACCCTCCCCCAACTGACGACTCTCACCCACTCCATGCCCCCTCAACCCCCCTTAAAACTTCCTCGGGGCCGGGGGCAGGCGAGGGCGGAGAGGAAAGGGGAGAGGGAGCCACTCACTCTCCGGCCCTATGCGCAGGAGAGCTCTCCTCCCACCACCCCCACCCCCCCCCCCCCTCATTGGCTGCAACTCCTGTCACTCGGGCAGATCCCACCCCCCTCCGAGCGGCAACCCTCTCCCAACTGCGCACACGCGGATCCGGTGGCCATCTTACGTAAGTATTAGATCAACGGGCCCCAACTGCCCAGGGGCAGATGCGTTTGTTCTGTGCACCCGTAGATCCGGCGGCCATCTTACGTAAGTATCAGATCAACGGGCCCCAACTGCGCAGGTGCGGACATGTTGGGTTCCCATTGTGACGTCGAACATGGCTATTGGGCACTGCAAGTGGTAAAGGGATTTATTAAAATGTAAAAAAAGATTTTTAAAGTTTAAAAAGTGATAAACCTTTAAAATATGACAAACATTTGAACCGCAGGACAATGGTGAGTAAGGTGGGTCTAAAATTGTTCCGCTATCATGTCCCGTTTTGGCTGTATTTCGAGAACAAATATATCCACAAACACACAAACAAGATGAGAGTTTTAGTAATATATAGATATGGGTCAAATGAAGGCAGGTGGGACTAATGTAGATGGGATCGGCATCTTGGTCAGCATGGTTATGTTGGGCCGAAGGACTTGTTTTCATGTAGTATGACTCTATGACCTGGTTCCATCTAAGCATTATTCCACCTATCACCTACCGAGTGGCACGAGCAATGGCTGCCTCGCCAACAGTCTGAATGTCCCTTCCTTCTTTGAATTTTAATAGTATGTGTTAAATGTATGTTTGTGGTGTTCTTTAGCTTGTTTTACAAGGTGGTGAAGAGGCGGGTGGGGTTGGAGGATACTTTCTCTAATCTCTTACCTCGAAGACGAAGCAATTTTTCTCCATATCGTATCTCCATCCGCACTGCGGCCTAACATCGAGGAGTTGGCGGCCTTTGCTCCAACCGTGGGTGCTTGCGGACTTACAACGCGGAGCTCATGGTCTCTGGTCAGAGACCGACTTCGGGAACTCCAAACCGCAGGAGCTTCGATCGCCCCAACGTGGAGTTTGGATCGCCCCAACACGGGAGTTTCGATCGCCCTGATGCGGGAGTTTCGATCACCCTGATGCAGGAGCTTTGATTGCCCCGACGTGGGAGCTTCGACTGCCAACTGCGGGAGCTTCGCTCTGACAGATGGTTTGACTGCCCCGACAGCGGGAGAATAAAAAAGGAAGAGGATTGGCCTTTTTTGCCTTCAATCACAGTGAGGAATGTGGGGAATCCGCTGTGGTGGATGTTTATGTTAACTTCTATGTAGTTGTGTGGCTTGTTGCTTTTTTATCGTATGGCTTTATGGTAATCCGCATATCACTGTACCTTAATTGGTACACGTGACAATAAAAGACCTTTGAAACCTTTGCCTCTTCCTCAACATTTACCTCTCCATTTCCTCAACTGGCTCTATCTGCTCATCATTGCTCCCCTAATAGTCCCATCTATCACCCACCTGGTGCCTCTACCCTTGTTCTCGTCCTGCCACTTCTCTCTGGCTTTTTCCTTTATCTGCTTCCACCTAGTACCCGTTCATTCCTCTCTCAACACCCTCCCTCGTCCAGTTCCCACCACCCATTACATCCTCCTCCATCTGATTCCATCTAACACCTACCAGCCTCAGTCCCACCCTTCCCTTTCACTTCCCTGTACTGGCTGGCTTCCCTTTAGAAACTTAGAAGCATAGAAACATAGAAAATAGGTGCAGGTGGAGGCCATTCGGCCCTTCGAGCCAGCACCGCCTTTCATTGTGGTCATGGCTGATCATTCTCAATCAGTAACCCGTGCCTGCCTTCTCCCCATATCCCTTGATTCCACTAGCCCCTAGATCTCTATCTAACTCTCTTTTAAATTCATCCAGTGGTTTGGCCTCCATTGCCTTCTGTGGCAGAGAATTCCACAAATTCACAACTCTCTGGGTGAAAACGTTTTTTCTCATCTCAGTTTTAAATGGCCTCCCCTTTATTCTTAGACTGTGGCCCCTGGTTCTGGACTCCCCCAACATTGGGAACATTTTTCCTGCATCTAGTTTGTCCAGTCCTTTTTATACCTCTATAAGATCCCCTCTCATCCTTCTAAACTCCAGTGAATACACGCCCAGTCTTTCCAATCTTTCCTCGTATGACATTCCCGCCATCCCAGGGATTAACTTCGTAAACCTACGCTGCACTGTCTCAATAGCAAGGATGTCCCTCAAATTAGGAGACCAAAACTGCACACAATACTCCAGATGTGGTCTCACCAGGGCCCTATACAACTGCAGAAGGACCTCTTTGCTCCTATACTCAAATCCTCTCGTTACGAAGGCTAACATGCCATTAGCTTTCTTCACTGCCTGCTGTACCTGCACGCTTACTTTCAGTGCCTGGTGTATCTTTATTTATTATTGTTGTAGATGCATCACATACTGGTGCTGCATTTTGCAAATGAAAACAAATCATGATCAAGTAACTCAGTGGGTCAGGCAGTATCTCTGGAGAGAAGGAATGGGTGACGTTTCGGGTCGAGACCCTTCTTCAGACTGATGTCAGGGGAGGGGGCGGGACAAAGATAGGATGTAGTTGGAGACAGGCACAGAGGGGGAGCAGCGAGAGAGCATGTTGCTAAACTCTCTTCGAAAAGAGGAGGAGAACTTCTTCAAAGTAGACATACCTTGAGGAGAATTCGCAGTGGAGCGGCAAGATGTGTAGGAAAAAAAACTGCAGAATGAATCATTTGGGGCTTTGCAATAAAAGCCAAACAGACTGTGTTATTCATTTTATCAATAGACCTGCGTGGGTTTTCTCCGAGAACTTCGGTTTCCTCTCACACTCTAAAGATGTACAGGTATGCAGGCAAATTGGCTTGTTAAATGTGTAAATTGTCCCAAGTGTGTGTAGGTTAGTGTTAGTGTGCGGGGATTGCTGGTCGGCGTGGACTCGGTGGGCCGAAGGGCCTGTTTCTGTGCTGTAAATTCTAAACTAAACTAAACTAAATTGTTTGTTATGTTTGTGGGTGAAATATGAACTATTGCATGTGTCTAAAGAACAATTAAATTGTCAATTACTGGAAAAGTGAGAACTCATTTATTCCGTTCAGTCCTAATTAATTAAAGGGATGAGTCGATGTCCCAATATGAATTTTCCTATTTTTCCCACAAATTTTGAATAGTTTTTGAATCAACTGCCAGATTTGTACAATCTCTGCAGAATTATGTGCAATCTATTTAATTGAGATCTAACGATGATAGACCCCCTCCCCCCCCTGCTTCCATTTTATCAATTCAATCAATTTTGGATGGATTCCTGTTCAACAGCGAAGATTAATGAATAGTATGCTAACCATTGCCCCCTTGAGGCTAACGACAGCAATGCAGCTTGAGGATTGCTGTTTGAAAACAAGATTTTCTTGATCATGAAAGACATATAGCGTATAATTAGCTCCCACGTAACTAATAAAAATTCTTATCTTCACCGATACATTTTCCAAAACTCAACCTAACGCACCAAATAAAAGGCTAATATTTAATTCTGTTTTTAAAAGGCCGACATTTTCCCAGTTCCTTTGACAGTGCTTGGAAATAAATATAGTGACTTCAACACCTGCATTCTTTTTAGACTTCATTACAGCATGGATCAATGAATATCGGGCCAGCCTACAAGTTGCGATGTAGGTTTGTACCCACTAAACATTCAATGTAATTGCTTGTTATCGCATGTCGTGCATTTATATCTGAGGCCATTATTAAGTTGACAGCTTCTTTGGGCTGTGCAGTTTTCTATTGAGGACCTGTTGACCAGTTTTCACCAGTTTCTGAAATTGCCATGAATGGATTTCTCCTCAAGAACATATGGATTAATTTATTTGGGAAGTAAAAGACTGGATTAAATTAATTCTTTTTTAAAAATAAAGGGGTTATTTTATCTTCATCTTTTCAGTTTAGGGTCGTGTCGTTTCTCACCAGATGACATTGCCGGGCAATTCTTTCGTTTTCAATGTCTCTTCCTCACATGAGGTTTCTCCAAAGATAGACACAAAAAAAGCTGGAGTAACTCAGCGGGTCAGGCAGCATCTCTGGAGAGAAGGAATGGGTGACGTTTCGGGTCGAGACCTTTCTTCAATCAGTCTGAAGAAGTGTCTCGACCCGAAACGTCACCCATTCCTTCTCTCCAGAGATGCTGCCTGACCAGCTGAATTAGTCCAGCTTTTTTTTGTGTCTACCTTCGATTTAGACCAGTATCTGCTGTTATTTTCCTGCACTAGTTTCCCAAACACAGTTTAACGAACAGATACCAAGACTGGTTTACACTTTATTGATTTTTGATCAACACCTGCATATGGTATATGGTCTGAAGAAGGGTCTCGACCCAAAACGTCACCCATTCCTTCTCTCCAGAGATGCTGCATGTCCCACTGAGTTACTCCAGCTTTTCATGTCTACCTATGGTATGCACATGATACATATCCCCACATTGAATGTCAGTGGCCATACATGTTAGAGGTGCCAATATCAAAAGCAACTATGGGCACTGAATGTGCGTCGTGTGTCTTTCACAAACATTGGGGCATGTCTTAATGTGCGTGCTATCAAATATCAATAAAGTGTAAACCGGTTTTGGAATCTGTTCATTAAATTGTGCTTGGAGAAATCTCAAGCTTTAACATTTTGCATTTGGCCCAAAGAATCTTGGGCGGCATGGTGGCGCAATGGTAGAGTTGCTGCCTTACAGCGCCAGAGACCCGGGTTTGATCCTTACTATGGGTGCTGTCTGTACGGAGTTTGTACGTTCTCCCCATGACCTGCGAGGGTTTTCTCCGGGTGCTCTGGTTTCCTCCAACTCTCCAAAGACGTACAGGTTTGAAGGTTAATTGGCTTTGGTAAAAATAAATTGTGATGAGAAAATAAATCGAGATGAGAAAACATTTTTTCACACAGAGAGTGGTGAATCTGTGGAATTCTCTGCCACAGAAGGTAGTTGAGGCCAGTTCATTGGCTATATTTAAGAGGGAGTTAGATGTGGCCCTTTTTGCTAAAGGGATCAGGGGGTATGGAGAGAAGGCAGGTACAGGCTACTGAGCTGGATGATCAGCCATGATCATATTGAATGGCGGTGCAGGCTTGAAGGGCCGAATGGCCTACTCCTGCACCTATTTTCTATGTTTCTATGTTTCTATGTCCCTAGTGTGTATGATAGTGCTAGTGTACAGGGTGACCGCTGGTCGGCGTGGATTCGGTGGGCAGAAGGGCAGGTCCCCACATTGTATCTCCAAACTAAACTATACTAAATCTATTGTGGTTCTCAGTGCACTTCTCTCATTATCACACCCCCAGCTTTTTCTGGTAACTTATTCCCCCTCAATTATCATATCATATCATATACATACAGCCGGAAACAGGCCTTTTCGGCCCTCCAAGTCCGTGCCGCCCAGTGATCCCCGTACATTAACACTATCCTACACCCACTAGGGACAATTTTTACATTTACCCAGCCAATTAACCTACATACCTGTACGTCTGAACGGGGAGAATTGTTCTCAATTTCACCCTGATTCTCCAACCGACCACAATCTTTAGGTTAATCAGCTAGTGGAAACAATTTCATCATCCAAAACATCTTTCAGGATATGGGAGAAATGCAAAATACCCAAGGGGCAGTGCAAACTGCACCCACAGAGCCTGAGATCAGGGTGGAATCTGAGTTACTAGAGCTGTGAATCAGCATAACTACCTTTGGTTTAGTTTAGAGATACAGCACGGAAACAGGCCCTTCGGCCCACCCGGTCCGCGCCGACCAGCGATCCCCGCACATTAACACTATCCTACACCCACTGGGGACATATATTTTTTTACACATTTACCAAATCAATTAACCTACGAACCTGTACGTGTTTGGAGTGTGGGAGGAAACCGAAGATATCGGAGAAAACCCACGCAGGTCACGGTGAGAACGTACAAACTCCGTACAGACAGCACCCGTGGTCGGGATGGAACCCGGGTCTCCGGCGCTGCATTCGCTGTAAAGCAGCAACTCTACCTCTGCGCCACCGCGACCTGTTGCTGCCTTATAAAGGGTTACCTCAGGCACCCCCACCCAGATCAAAAAACATTTGTTAAACATGGTTAACATTTAATTTTAGCATGCTAGTCCTGATAATATCACTTCAGCTATGAAAGTAAGATAAGATCGCATTAAGTATATTAAGTGAGCCTCTGTGCAGGAAGGAACTGCAGGCTGATTTACACTGAAGACAGTATGGCGAGTCTGGGGGCTCGTTCTTTGTTGAAGAAGTTTATTGCGACAGCAATGTTCGATTACAAAGTTTTCTTAACAGGATTACAGACAACCATTAAAACTAACTGTTCTCTTTGAAGACGTCTCCTAACTGACTCTTTTCGGGCGCCAAAAGCGCACGTGACCACGCTGTCCAATCAGCGGTCTCACTCCCTGGACCAATCCCTACGGTCGCACCCACACGTGACCTTGCTGGCCAATCTGAGGGTTCGACAACTAGGACCACTCTCTATGGTCGCTACATGACCCCCCCCAGAACCCGAGGTACGGAACCTAGCAGGGAGCCGGATTTCCCAACCAGAACGAGTAAGGAGAGGGGCAGCCTGAACCACAGGAGCAGGGGATTCCGGACCTGGTGGAACTGCCGGAGCGGGGGGTCCTGGACTGATCGGTACTGCCGGAGGACGGCCTCACCGAGGTGGTTGACCGACCAGGACAGGGCTGTCCGGATCCAAGTGCGCAGGTTTAAGCCTGGACACCGAGACGAGCTCACTCCTGCCGCCCACGTCTAAGGTGAAGGTGACCGTCCCCTTACGCAAAACCCAGAACGGCCCTTCATAGACCCTCTGCAACAGGGAACGATGGGCATCCTTACGCAGAAATACAAACTCGCAGTCTTTCAGGGCAGGCGGTTCGTGTACCATGGGACACCCATGACGTGAAGTCGGAACCGGAGCCAGGGAACCCATGCGTGCCCGGAGAGATGCTAAGACTGATGGGACTGGAGGCAGCTGTGCGGAGGGGTCCGGAAGCAAATCCCCGGGTACTCGAAGTGGCGAGCCATATACTAGCTCCGCGGACGAAGCACCGAGATCCTGCTTAGGAGCAGTCCGGATGCCCAGAAGGACCCAGGGAAGTTGGTCTACCCAGTCCGGGCCTTCCAGCCTCGCACTGAGGGCCGCCTTGAGTTGTCGGTGGAACCTCTCCACAAGCCCATTAGCCTGGGGGTGGTACGCTGTGGTGTGTTGCAACCGGGAACCGTACAGCTCTCCTAGCGTGGCCCAGAGGGTCAAAGTGATCTGTGGCCCCCTGTCGGTGGTAATAACAGCCGGAACGACGAAACGTGCCACCCAATGGAGGACCAAGGCCCTGTCAAAAGAGGCAGCGGAGGTATCTGACAATGGGAAAGCCTCTGGCCACCGGGTGAACCGGTCCACTACTGTGAGCAGATGGGTGTAGCCCCGGGAGGAAGGCAAGGGTCCGACTAAATCCACGTGAATATGGAAAAAACGGACCGCTGGGACCTCAAACTCTTGTACTGGGGGGCTGGACATGGCGTTGGACTTTAGCGGTCTGGCAGGGAACGCAGGAACGGGCCCAAACAGCTACCTGTTTACGCAGGCCATGCCACACAAAACGAGCGGCTACTATGGCTGAGGTGGAGCGGAAGGACGGGTGCGCCAGCCCGTGAATAGCATCAAACACCCGGCGCTGAAGGGAGGGCGGCACTACCGGCCTGGGACGGGGAAGGGAAACATCACACCAGACTTTTGTGCCCTCCGGCCCGCAGGCCACCTGAGCCAACTTCAACCCTGAAGTGGTGGACTGGTATGCCGAGGCGGTATCCGCCAGAAGCTGTGCCTCCGCAAGCTCCTGGGGATCCACCTCGCAGTCCACCGCTGAAATGGGGGAAAAAGCAGGCCGAGACAGGGTGTCAGCAACGGCATTAAGCTTACCAGCGACATGACGGACATCGGTGGTAAACTCAGAGATGGCAGTCAGGTGCCGCTGCTGTCGGACTATTTGGAAAAAGCAAAAGTTAATGGTTTATGGTCCGTAAAGGCCACAAACGGGCGGCCTTCAAGGAAATACCTGAAGTAACGAACAGCTAAATAGAGGGCCAGAAGCTCTCGGTCAAAGGCGCTATATTTCAGCTCAGCCGAACTCAGTTGCCGGCTGAAAAACGCCAAGGGCTGCCAAAGGCCACCCACCTGCTGTTCCAAAAACCCACCCACCGCCACGTCAGACGCATCAACCGTCAGGGCCGTGGAGGCGTAGGTGCTTGGGTGGACGAGCATGGTGGCGTCTGCCAAAGCCGCCTTAGCTGCTGCAAAAGCCAACTCCACGGCCGGGGACCATATCAACTCTACAGGTTTACCCGCGAGGCACTGGAAGAGCGGGCGCATGACCCACGCTGCTGCCGGGACGAACCTGTGGTAGAAGTTAACCATGCCTACGAACTCTTGCAGACCCTTCACTGTGGTGGGCCGCGGAAATGCCCGGATAGCCTCCACCTTCTCGGGCAAAGGGGTGGCGCCGGCAGGGGTGATTCTGTGCCCTAAGAAATCGAGAGAAGGGAGGCCGAATTGACACTTGGAGGGTTGGATGATGAGCCTGTGTTCCTGGAGCCGCTCGAATACGGCCCCCAAGTGGGCCCGGTGTTCCTGCACTGAGGGGCTGGCGACCAGGATATCATCTAAATAAATGAACACAAAAGGCAAATCCCGACCCACACGGTCCATCAGTCGCTGGAAAGCCTGTGCCGCGTTCTTTAAACCGAAAGGCATGCGCAACCATTCGAACAACCCGAACGGAGTGATCATGGCAGTTTTTGGTATGTCCTGCGGCCGCACAGGAATCTGGTGGTATCCCCGCACCAAATCGATCTTGGAGAACACCACCGCACCTTCCAGCCCAGACGAGAAGTCCTGGAGGTGCGGTATGGGGTAGCGATCAGCCGTGGTGACAGCGTTGAGACGCCGATAATCGCCACATGGTCTCCACCCCCCAGATGCTTTAGAGACCATATGCAACGGCGAGGCCCACGGGCTGTCGGACTGACGGACAATGCCCATTTCCTCCATCTTCCTAAATTCCGCCCGCGCCACCACCAGTTTGTCGGGCGGTAGCCTCCTGGCCCGAGCGAAAATGGGGGGGCCCTCGGTGCGGATGTGGTGGACCACGCCGTGCCTGGCCGAAGGGGCGTCGAAACGCTGTATGAGCAGCTCTGGAAACTCCGCCAGGACCTCAGCGTACGGGTCGGGGACCGTGACGATGGCCTGGACAGTCGGGCTGGGCGGGGTGGCGGCCGGCGGAGCGGCGGGCTCATCGCTGCTGGCGGAGGGTCGGATGTCATTACCGCGGACGTCAGGGACTAGTGAAAAGGCCCAGAGGAAATCTGCGCCTAGGATCGCCTGGTTGACGTCTGCGATAATGAATGGCCATTCGTACGTGCGGATGCCTAAAGCCAGGGACATTGTCCGCGTACCGTACGTGCGGATGGGGCTGCCGTTAACCGCGATGAGGGTAGGACCTGTCTTACCCGATCTGGTCTCAAGGTCGGTCGGCGGTACGATACTGACTATGGCTCCCGTGTCAACCAAAAATTCTGTGTCCATGAATCACGGACGTAGAGGCGTCGGTTCTGGCCAATCGCAACTGCCTCTATGTACGATCGGCCGAGGCATTTCCCGAGAAGGTACAAGGTGAGCGACAGTTGCGGGATTCTCCACCCCTTCGTAGATGGTAATAGCACCAGCCGCGCTTGTGCGGATCCTTTTGGCGGGCTTTTGGAGAAATGGCGGGAGACGCTGATGTCGAGACCTTGTTGATCGAACCGCTTCCTTTCGATTTGGACGCTATGAGCACATCAGCTTTTTCTGCATATGCCACGGGGTCCTTAAAAGAACAATCCGTGAGCATAAGTTTGACATCTTCGGGAAGCTTCTCTCGGAATGCCTGCTCGAACATGAGGCAATCCGTATGTTCACCTGCTAGCGTTAACATCTCAGCCATGAGGACGGACGGCAGCCGATCTCCGAGATCCGGTAGGTGCATAAGACGCTTAGCTCGGTCCTGCCTGCTGAATCCGAAGGTTCGTAACAACAGTGCCTTCATGGCCTCGTACTTGTCTTCTGCCGGAGGATTGATGATGAACCGCATCACCCGCGCGGTCGTCTCCGGCGGTAGAGCGCTGACGAGGTAGTAATACCTTGTCGCGTCCGCGGAGATGTTTCTTAAGTGAAACTGGGCTTCGGTGTGGACAAACCAAGATTGTGGTTGATGTGCCCAAAACGACGGAAGGTGAACGCTGACCGCGCTTAGCTCCGGTGTGCTGGGCGTAGGAGCCAACAACGAGGCGTTTGGTTCACTCATGGTAGGTGATCGGCTGGATCACGTCGGGGTCACCAATATGGCGAGTCTGGGGGCTCATTCTTTGTTGAAGAAGTTTATTGCGACAGCAATGTTCGATTACAAAGTTTTCTTAACGAGATTACAGACAACCATTAAAACTAACTGTTCTCTTCGAAGACGTCTCCCAACTGACTCTTTTCGGGCGCCAAAAGCGCATGTGACCATGCTGTCCAATCAGCAGTCTCGCTCTTTGGACCAATCCCTATGGTCGCACCCACACGTGACCTTGCTGGCCAATCTGAGGGTTCGACAACTAGGACCACTCTCTATGGTCGCTACAACAGACACAAAATGCTGGAGTAACTCAGCGCGATGGGCAGAATCTCTGGAGAGCAGGAATGGGTGATGTTTCGGGTCGAGACTTTTCTTCTGAAGAAGGATCTCGACCTGAAACGTCTCCAATTCCTTCTCTCCAGAGATTCTGCCTCTCCCGCTAAGTTACTCCAGCATTTTGTGTCTATCTTCAGTGAGCCTCTGGTCCACTAAGAAAGGTCATCTCACATATCCAAATATAAGAATTGCTTGCTTTCAGCAAACCCTTAGAGGCATTAACTGTGAACTACTGGAAAAGCAAAATGAGGATAGAAGCGTATAAAATTCCAAGTGCCTTGACATGATAGATGGATAGATGTTCCCCCATTGACGAACTGTACACTGTAAGGGCCAGGAAGCGAGCGGGCAAGATCATCTCTGACGCCTCTCACCCTGGCCACAAACTCTTTGAAACACTTCCCTCTGGAAGGCGACTCCGGACTGTCAAAGCAGCCACAGCCAGACATAAAAACCGTTTTGTTTCCGTGAGTAGTAGCTCTACTCAATAACCAAAAGTCTGTAGTCTCTTCTTGCTCTGGTTTATTTCACTCACATGTTTAAACTATAATGTTTTATTCTTAATGTTTTAATGTTTTATGCTTTATTCTTAATTGTTTACTGTATGATTTATTCTTAACTGTTTACTTAGTTGTTTACTGTTTACTTGTTGTTATTTTGGAGCGGAGCACCAAGGCACATTCCTTGTATGTGTACATACTTGGCCAATAACCTCAATTCAATTCAATTCAATATTCGTCTCGTTGGCGAGTCATATTCTCAGGGTAAAGGGTTGACCAATTACAACTGAGATGAGTTTCTTCTTTAAAATCTTGAAAACTACCGACCCAGGGAGCAGTGCAGGTGGTGCAGCGGTAGAGTTGCTGCCTTACAGCGCCAGAGACCCGGGTTCCATCCTGACCATGGGCGCTATCTGCCTGTTGGGAGTTTGTACGTTCTCCACAGGTGGGTTTTCTCCGGGTGCTCCGGTTTCATAAGTTTGTAAGTGGGAGGAGCAGAATGAGGCCCATTTGGTCCATCAGGGCTACTCCGTCATTCAATCATGGCTGATTTATCTCTCCCTCTCAACCCCATTCTCCTGCCTTCCCCCCCATAACCCCTGACACCCGTACTCATCAAAGTTTCCTCCCGCACTCCAAAGACATTCAGGTTTGTAGGCTAATTAGCACGGTAAAAATTGTAAATTGTCCCTGGTGTAGGCAGAATAGTGTTAGTGCGCGGAGATCACTGGTCGATGTGGTCTCGGTGGGCTGAAGGGCCTGTTTCCGCACTGTATTTCTAAACTAAAGTAAGCAGTGCATGCTGAGATGGAGAAACGTGTTGACTGTAGGGTAATGAGGATTGTGGGGATCGCATGGGAAAGTGGGGTTGAGGTCAAGTCTCTCAAGACCTTATTGAATGGCGGAGCAGGTTGAAGGGATTCATCTTGAACCCTATTTCTTATATTCCATTGTGGCTGAATTTAGGAAAGTAAAGTCCAGATACATCAGCAGCTGAAAGGAGAATGGATTAGATGCTCTAATTGAATATGATTTCTGCCCATTAACACAACTGTTGGTAAAGGTGAGATGAGAAAATGGACATTCAATTAAATTTCAGATGATGAAACCAATCCACTAGCCTCGGCTGTAAAAAGTAGTTCATGGAAGTCGTCAAGAGTGAAGAGCGTTTTATTGTCATATGTCCCAGATATAACAATGAAAGTATTACTTGCAGCAGCACAACAGAATATGTAAACATAGCGCACTGTAAACAATATAATAAACGAGTGAAAGAAAGTTCAGTTTGCCTATATATACAAAAACACACATATACACACACACACACACACATATATATAGTCTGAAGAAGGGTCTTGACCCGAAACATCACCTGTTCCCTCTCTCCTAGATGCTGCCTGACCTGCTGAGTTACTCCAGCATTTTGTGATACCTTTGATATATATATATATATATATATGTGTGTGTGTGTGTACGTGTATGTGTGTTTTTGTATATATATATATATATATACACATATATATATACACATGCGCACGCGCACACACACGCACACACGCACGCACGCACACGCACGCACGCACGCACGCATGCACGCACGCACGCACACACACACACACACACACATAAGGATATATTTAAGGCAGAGATAGATAGATTCTTGATTAGTACAGGTGTCAGCGGTTATGGGGAGAAGGCAGGAGAATGGGCTTTGGAGGGAGAGGGGAGAGATAGACCAGCCATGATTTAATGGTGGAGTAGACTTGATGGGCCAAATGGCCTAATTCTGCTTCTATCTGCTCCTGTCACTTATGACCTATATGTACATATATATATACACACACACACATAAAAACAAACAAACAATAATAGTGCAAAAACACAAAACCAAATCCCCCAAGTCTATTAAGGCTTTTGCCAGTTAGGAAATATGGGTGAGCTTAATACAACATTTGATTATCAAAACTCTACTAAAAATGATTCAACCTTTCAACTATTACAAAACCTTCACATAAAATCCCTTTCAAATCCCTTTCTGCCATTGACTGGGGAGGTTACATGGACAAAGAGTCTATCAACACGTCCATGGCATTAAATATTGTCATATTTAGCTGGACAGCTCAAAGTGGCCTAACACAACATAAATCAAGTTCAAGTTGTTACTTATAATGTAACCAGAATTTTGAAACAATTGTCATGATTTTAGTGCAATAGGCATATTACATTACCGCTGGAAGCACGTTGTTTGACATCTCAAACAGGAGACTCCAGAAATGATGCATTAAATAAAGAATATAAAATTAAACAAAGCAAATTATACACAAACGGTAGAGATGCTGCTTTACAGCGCTTACAACGCCAGAGACCCGGGTTTGATCGTGACTACGGGTGCTGTCTGTACATTTCCCCGTGACCGCGTGGGTTTTCTCCGAGATCTTCTGTTTCCTCCCACACCAAAGACGTACATGTTTGTAGGTTGATTAGATTGGTATAAACGTTTTTAAAAATTGTCCCTAGTGTGTGCAGGGTAGCGTTAATCTGCTGGGGTCGCTGGTCGGCGCGGACTCAGTGGGCCAAAGGGCCAGTTTCCGCGCTGTATCTCTAAGCTAAACCTAACTAAAGAAGACTAATGCTGAGAGAGAGAAAACAGCAGATTTCCTGATTTTCAGATCTTTTTTAATATATTTATCTAGACTACCTACTTACACAATAAACAAAAATATCAGAAAACATTATACCATCTCTCTTGCCCAACGCTCATCCCCAGAACCTCTGGATAACAAAGACAGCAATATCAGACTCCTATTTATTGACAAGAAAAGACATACTGTGCTGGAGTAACTCAACAGGTTAGGCACGTTGTGTCTTTTTTTGTAAACCAGCATCTGCAGTTCCTTGTCCCTATTTATTGGCAATAGCTCCATCTTCAAAGCCGTAATCCCAACCAAACTCATGTCCAAACTACTGGACACATCTGCAATTGGATCCTCGACTTCCTGACCCATAGTCCACAATCCACCCAGAGAGTTGTGAATTTGTGGAGTTCTCTGCCTCAAAGGCTGTGGAGGCCGATTCACTGGATGCACTCAAAATAGAGTTAGATAGAGCTCTTAGGGCTAGCGGAATCATGGGAAATGGGGAGAAGGCAGGAACAGGGTACTGATTGTGGACGATCAGCCATGATCACATTGAATAGCGGTGGTGGCTCGAAGGGCCAAATGGCCTCCTCCTGCACCTATTGTCTGTGTATCTATGTATCTATGATCAATAAGGATAGGCAACAAAACAGCCTCCTTGATCATTCACAAGGAAACCCCACAAGGATGCGTTCTCAGCCCCTTACTATTTTTTTTTTAGAGATACAGCGCAGAAACAGGCCAGCGCCGCCCAGCGATCCCCGCACATTAATACCCACTAGGGACAATTTTACATTTGCCCAGCCAATTAACCTACAAACCTGTCCGTCTTTGGAGTGTGGGAGGAAACCGAAGATCTCGGAGAAAACCCACGCAGGTCACGGGGAGAACGTACAAACTCCGTACAGACAGCACCCGTAGTCAGGATCGAACCTGAGTCTCCGGCGCTGCATTCGCTGTAAGGCAGCAACTCTACCGCTGCACCACCGTGCCGCCCTGTTCCCCCTGTTCACTCAGGACTGTGTGACCAAATTCTGCTCTAACTCCATTTACAAGTTTGCGGATGACCCTACTGCCGTGGAACAGGTTTTGGACAAAGTGGAGGAGAGGAAAGAGATAGAGACCTGAGTAACATGGTGTCAAGACAACTCCTTTCCCTCAATGGAGGGATGAAGGAGTCGGCATCAATGGTGCTGAAGTGGATGTGGTCAAGAGCTTCAACTTCCCAGGCATCCATATAACGAACAATTTGTCCTGTACCAACCACATTGAACTGACAGCCGAGAAATAACACTAACTCTTCCTCAGAACACTATGGAAGTTCAGCATGTCTCCAGTGATTCACACTAACTTCTAAGATGCATTGTAGAAAAGTCCGGCACAGTGGCGCAGCAGTAGAGTTGCTGTCTTACGCTGCTTGCAGTGCCAGAGACCCGGGTTCGATCCCGACTACGGGCGCTGTCTGTACGGAGTTTGTACGTTCTTCCCGTGACCTGCATGGGTTTTTTCCGAGATCTTCGGTTTCCTCCCACGCTCCAAAGACGTGCAGGTTTGTAGGTTAATTGGCTTGGTATAAGTGGGAATTGTCCTTGGTGTGCGTTAGTGTGCTGGGATCGTTGGTCGGTGCGGACCCGGTGGCCCGAAGGGTCTGTTTCCGCACTGTATCACTCAACTCAAAAAAACTAAACTGAAGTGTCCTATGGGGACGCATTGCAGCTTGGTCTGGCAATAGCTCTGCCCTGGAGCACAAGTAATTGCAGAGAATGGTGGACAGTCCAGCACACAAACCAGCCTCCTCACATCAACTCCATCTACACCTCACACTGCCTTGGGAAAGCAGCCATCATAAGCAAGGGTCATTTACACCGGCTCATTCTCTCTTCTACCCTCTCCTCTTGCGCAGAAGATACTAGTGTTTGTAAGGACATACCACTAGATTCATGAATAGCTTCTCCCATGACTGTAATCAGACTGCTGGACCGTCGTTTTATAAGCTAAGTGTGTAGTCCTGTTCTCTCAACCTTTCCCACTGTGGCCCTTATACTTATTTTTCTGCACTTTCTCTGTAGCTGGAATGTTACAATGCTGTAACTCCACACCGATGAGCCAAAACATTACGACCTGCTGAGCCAAAACATTATGACCACCTGCCTAATATGCTGTTGGTCCTCCGTGTGCAGCCCCATACGCAGCAGGGTGCGATGCACTGTGTATTGTGACACATTCCTCCCGTGACCACCATTAACATTTTCTGTGACTTGTGCCACAGTCGACCTTCTGTCGGTTCGGACCAGACGGGATAGCCTTCGTTGCCCTCGCGCATCTATGAGCCTTGGGCGCCCAACACCCTGTCTGTCGCCGGTTTGTGGTTTGTCCCTCCTCGGACCACTGTCGGTAGGTACTCACCACTGCTGACCGGGAGCACCCCACAAGCCTTGCCATTTCAGAGATGCTCTGACCCAGTCGTCTGGCTATAAGAATTTGGCCCTTGTCAAAGTCGCTCAGGTCTTTACTCCTGCCCATTTCTCCTGCACCCAACACATCAACTTCAAGAACTGACTGTTCACTTGCTGCCTAATATATCCCACCCCTTGACAGGTGCCATTGTAACACGATAATCAATGTTATTCACTTTGCCTGTCAGTGGTCATAATGTTTTGGCTGATCGGTGTGTATTCTGCACTCTGGTATTTTTCTCATTGCACTCCCTGCTGTACATGTGTGTAGCACGGTTGTACGCGTGTAATGTACAATTTGGCTGGTAGCATGCAAACAAAGTTATCAAGGTACATGTTACATGTTAAATACCATATTTCCCAAACCTTTGAAAAATCAATGAAATCTTAGTCCAATTTACTTGAATCCTGCTGGTGCAGACACTGATTAATCTGATAGAACAAGTTTTCAGACCTTATCATCAGACAGGTGTTACGAGGAAGTTACGAGGCAAATTGTTTAATCTGAATTTTAGAAGAAATCGTGCAATATATAAATAGCTGCTAACTTGCTTGTACAAGTTAAGCAATGTCAACAATAACATTTAGCATAAATGAAAATGAATGAAAGCACAAAAATTGGATAAAACCAACAAATGATCAAAATGTTCTTCAAAATGATAATTAATCTGTTAATAACAAATTAAAATATAGAGTTACTTATCAAAAACAAGGTTGTTTTTACTTGTGTATTAATTTTAGTGTTCATAATTTGAAGGCAACTCTCAAGCATTAAACAACAGGTTTGATTCACCCATTTTAGAATAAACCACTGAGAAACTGTTGGATTTTATCTGGTGTCTCTATTCATTTTATAACAGACTGCAAAAACTCTTTAGCTTTTAAAATCTGTTTAAATTGGCATGGCTTGATGATTTTTAAACAGTTCTGTTTTTGTCCATTCTTGTGACCAGATGACCAGATTTTAGTCTTCCAGCATGTATGAGAAGCCTGGCCGCCTATCCCCTGCGTTAATTGTTCTGATTGTATTTCAGCTTCCTTCCTCGTGTTAATGGGAGCTTAGCGTAAAGGCCAGTGAGGTAGAACGTGGGCATGATGCAAAAAAAACGGGCCAAGAAAATACTTCCTTCATTATTCAGTAGCCTTGCTCAATTCTTCTTGTCTTCTCAAGTCAATTATGTCAGCTTGATTAACCGCAGTTGTAAGGATAGGGCCGTTGTTTCATTTCAACCACATCCAGGTGCATGCAGACAATAGTTGTGTCTCATCAACTCCTTTATTCCACATACACCTCTTCCACACTCAATTGCTTCTTAAGCCGCTACACCACAACGGCAGATTTTTTTCGCAACTTGACCTTTTGCCATAATCTTTTTTTCAGTGTCGATCCCTGCAAAGCCCACGGCAGATACACCACAGCAAACACTTTACATTTATGCTTGTCACTAAACATGCTCGCCGCGATAGAACGCAATCCAGAAGAAGCATCTGCAACCACAAAGTGCAATTCACATGAAGTGGGATTCAAGTTTTATGCCATAAACAATTCCTCCTTTTTATGGTGTCTTGTTTAAAAGGCATTTCCTCAACGACACATTTTACAGCTGCTGTACGTTTACATTGTGTAATGATTTTCAGTTTATTTAACTCCCGAGTTAACTGTCTTTAATTGAAGACGCATTTTGTTGTCTTTCCCAAAGGCGGTGTAAGTGTTAAATTTTCTTTGCTCTCTTTTTACCTCGAAGTTTCTGCCAACCTGACCTTAATTAATACAACACTTGCTGGAAAAGGGACCAAGGTTCGCTCTCAGGCCCAGGCCTCCCCCTGAGCCAGTTGCCGTAATGAGAGTGTGTAGCATCATTATTCCCAGCTGAGGGGAAGGGTCACTGGGAATGGATTTGCAGGACTGATTGAGAGCTCCTTCATGCTGAGAGTAACTGGCCTGCACCGGGACACCTGGTCATTAACATTGCTAATTACCAGCCATTAATCAGGACCCTCGGTTTTTTGTGTGTCACCAGCCCCGAGGATCTCTTGAATAAGAAGATTGTTCCCTACCTCTGCAAGAGATGGAATAAAGAAGTTCCCATCAACTCAGGATGAGATGGATTAAGGAAAGGTTAGACAACAGTTCGAGATGAGCAGAAAGGACCTGAACTGCTTTCTAAGGGCAAATTAATCACTGATAATTAAAGAAATCTTTAACTGAATTTAGCTCACTGTCTCAGTTTCTGTAGTGATAAGTAAACAGCCTAATCAAGACTTTATCACCCATTTCTCTCCTCAAGGAAAGTAATCTCAACTATTATTTGAGAAATTTAACCAAGCTCATTAAGATATCCTTAGTTTCTAACGAGTGGCCGAAGATTTCCTGCGTGCGCTACCTTTAACAAAATTCTCTATCAGCTTACAAAGAGCCCCTGTAGTATTTTGCTGACAATCTTCTGCTGATATATTTGTTGTTACCTTTTACAGTTTAACAGTTCCTACTTTCAAATGTTTTCTTACAGATGGGATATTTTGTTTTTTTCTTTTCTTCGGCTTTATCTTTACCTCTGATTGATATAACTTGATCTCCTAACATTTGAACTGAATTAATAAATGTAAGAGGTGTATGAATTATACACTATTTGCCTGTGCATTGCAGTCTAAACTTAGGCATCATACACAGAGTGGAATATAAATTCTACTTATAGGGAGTTGCATGAAGTAAAGTATAATGTTTTTTGTTACGATAACATTTTATCCTGAAATCTGATAAATAATGAATAGAATATGGTAAAGTGCCATAGTTTATATCAACTGCTTATGGACACCACTGCTATGTATTTTACATTCTAAATGAATCATTTTCAAGATTTATATAGGTCACTTTCAATATCATTTTGACTATAGCATAGAAGTAAGATACAATGGGAAAATAACCAAAAATAACCTCTTGGATAATCAAGTTCATTAATTGATGTTTTCCCGTGGGTTAAAAAACTGTTTGGGAGAATTTCAACCTCCAATCAATACTTTGATGTCAGCAGTGAAAATTTGCTGTACAAATCATTGTAACTTGGTTATGCAGTTCACTGGAACCTGTGGCAGATTCACAAACTTTAATGTGTTCCTTAGTCACCATGGAACATTCTGTTGAATTTATGACCACATTCCTTTCGGGACTATCAATTTTAAGCTTTTGACCTGTTGACAATTGTGCAAAAATGTTATAACAAAGTTTCTTGATGAAAGTTTTTTTGTTCGTTCTGATGGCTCTCTAAAGTTGCATTTTTATTTTGCGCTCGGCCAGAAAAGCAACAAGTGAAATTACTTTTATATATTTTTTTTAATGATTCCTGTGTTGCCTGGGAAAGTAGAATACTGAGAGAAATCGTACAATGAACAGCTGAGTAGATGTTGTGTTCTGGCATTGAAACATGCAAATAAAGCACATTCTTCACTTTTCTCATGACGGATTGCTTCTGAAACTCCTGTGCTAAGCTGCTAATATGTTAATGAGAACAAGGCATCAATAAGCTGTCAGCCCCAGAGAGGCTTCGTGGAGGGACAGACAACAGTCGGGGGAGGGGTAGTGGCCCATTCATATTTAGACCAAAGACAGACCCAGGTAGCCTTCATCTTTACTGTTAACTTTCCAGTGCGCCAAAAATAAAACGGGCCACGTGAATAATAATCTCCCACCCCGCACACTATCCTCTCAGGCCACAGTCGGCGAAGGGGGCTGCCGTAATGAAAAGATCCGAGAATGGCACAAAATTCCACATGTGTTACGTTCCAAGTGTCCTTGAGAAAACGGGACAAAAGTCTACCGACACGATGCTGCCAGGCTACATGTAACTAATTAATATGGCTGGTCCCTATTTGCAGAAGGCCCTTGTCATCCGCTAAAAAATAAAATAAGCCTGGCAGCCTGAAACTCTGCAATTAAAGTGTGAATTGCATGAGAGGATTATGTGAAGTGCTCTCGGCTGGGGAAGCCGAGACGTTTCTGTTTGAGTACCACAGGCAGCTGCTTATAAGCTTTGCACCTGCCGAGTACCAACCAGTCTTCACCTTTAAGTCCAGAAAGGCCAGCCTGTCCACCGCACAAAACTAGATATTTATTTTTTTATTATCCTTCAAAAACAAAGCAATCCAGTGCAGCAAAAACAACCAATTGTTAAGGTGAATTCTAAATTATATTTTAATGGACCAGGGAAGTCCATATTCATATTTGAATGTGATTCAGTCGCATATTGTTTTGGCAGAGTTACAATGTAAATGATTTTCAGTCAAAAGAAAGAAGTCTTTACAGTTTCTTTCCCATAAGCCCTGTAAATCAGCATGGCCTAGCAGTACGTGCAGTGGATTACAATCATGCACAGAAAACGAGACTGTTTTCCTGAGGTTTCACTAAAATCTGAACCGAAAGTGTTTTCTCTTTCCCTGTAGATAGTTCAAATAATCGGACTTTAAACCAAAGAGTTTGTCCGGAGCACCCTGCTAATTCAACCAAAAAGTGTTTCATGAGGTGTTTTTTTTCGTGACACCCAAAAGACTTCTTTGCAAAACCAGGAGGTTAGCCAATGATACAGTTATCATTGGAAAGTGCCTTGCACTCAAACTGCCTGAACATTGCAAACATGTACACAGAACCATTTCCACACCACTTTCAAAAGATTTAATGGTACTGTAAAAGGAATTAGGTAGAATAAACATTGAGACTTTAAGGATTAGTAGGATCGACAACTTTGCTTCTAAATAAGTTTAATTGGCTGCACAATACCTTTACTTCAGTTCTTCGACATGCTTAACACAGGTCCTCATGCAAATGATAGCTTGGTAAATCAGCTGTTGTACAATTCACTGAATGGGGATTTTTCTCCAGACATTGGCAAACGGTTCTGAGCCAAACTGTGGGATTTCTTTATAGGTAGCTCTTACTTGTTTATGGTTTGCTTTCACTTGTTTCTGGAAAGAACCATCATTAGACCAACCAAGGGATAAAGATAAGAATGAGTGGACAGTTGTAAAACGTTACACTCCCTGAACTTGCTAATTCTATCTTATGCCCGTGTTCATGTCTCACTTCCCCTTCCTTTCCACTAAAATGGATTTTATAGTAAAGACATTCCTTTGACCAGTTTTTTGAAAATATGCATAATTATTCGCTTGATTTTGCGTTTGTGATCTATTTTGTTTTCTCATATCATTGAAAGGAAACTGCAAATATAGTTGCACAATGATAAATAGATGGTTCTACTATTTTTGAAAACTGCAAGACTAGTATTTATAAAGTCACTTCCCAATCTCTTTCAGAACGTTTAAAGCTCTTTAGTGCGAAAGAAGCTCTTTCAAAGTGGTTACACTGTTAAGATAAATGAAATCTAAGCGCAATTTATTTACATCAAGCTCCCATGAAACAATATTGTGATAATGATAAAATTAATCCATTCTAAACATGTTAATTGATTTAAATTATCGATAAAGACTGTAGGATCACTCCCCTTCTCTTTAAAGTAATGCTATGAGCATTTTTGTATTCTCCTTAGAGAACAAAAGGGATATGAAGTTTACATCCTATCTTACACCTTTCAGTGCAACATCCTCTCAGTTTGACACAGAATATTAGACTACACCTCTCGTGCTTTGGATCCTGGAGTAGGACTTGAATCTTCCAAGAGACCTTCTAACTTGTCAGAGTGCTGCCAAACTGAGGAGAAGGAATCCCCTCTCTCCAGAGATGCTGCCTGTCCCGCTGAGTTACTCCAGCATTTTGTGCCTACCTTGGCTGCCAAACTGAGTTACAACTTACGAACTAGCCTGGCAGTTTAACTCTGCAAAATATTACCTGTAAAACATATTTTGAACGCTAACAAGGAAAGCTTGTTTCACAGCTTCACTTACTTTTAGGGTTAGAAGGAGCGATTTTGAAAAAAGAACAATTCTACATTAGTGGCTGGGTTTTCCTCTTCTAAACTAGCCTGACTTTCCAATTCCCTTAGGTAGACACAAAATGCTGGAGTAACTCAGCGGGACAGACAGCATCTCTGGAGAGAAGGAGTGGGTGGGAATGGGTGACGCTTTGGGGTGAGACTCTTAATTCAGACTGATGTCAGGGGAGAGGGAGTTACACAGATAAGGAAGTGTAAGGTGTGAAAACAGGACAAAGGGAATGGAGATCAAGGAGCATGTAGCGTACAGTCAGAGAGCAGGAGGCAGCACAGAGGGGGAGCAGTGAGAGGGGATGTGGCCGAACGCTCATCGGAGAGGGGAGGAGAACTTCAAAGTAGACACACCTTGAGGAGACTTCCAATGTCCATCCCCAATTGGTGCTGAGAAGTCCAGCACTCTCCTTGCCCGCTCTTGCCTCGAGTAATGATGGACGGTGAGCCTGCAGTTCATTCTATTTCCAAACCACCCCAAACCCCATGGAATGTTCACCCTAAACCCCACCAAAAGGAGAATGGCTGAAGGCTCTTGCGAAACAGCAGGAAATACCCTTGTTAATTGAACGAAGAAAAAGACAATAAAGGCTCTTGTGAAACAGCAGGAAATACCCTTGTTAATTGAACGAAGAAAAAGACAATAAAAGACCTTTTCATTTACATGCATCCAGAAATTCTCAGTCCGACTTGGATGCGCTCTCCTAGATATTTATACCCTTTTTGAATGGGTTCGCTCTCCTTTATTTTTTAGCTATGAAAATGTGCCTCTTTGTTCTGGAGGAACCTACCTCCAGAAGGGCAGCACGGTGGCGCAGCGGAGGTGTTGCTGCCTTACAGCGAATGCAGCGCCGGAGACTCAGTTTCGATCCTGACTACGGGCGCCGTCTGTACGGAGTTTGTACGTTCTCCCCGTGACCTGCGTGGGTTTTCTCCGAGATCTTCGGTTTCGTCCCACACTCCAAAGACGTACAGGTATGTAGGTTAATTGACTGGGTAAATGTAAAAATTGTCCCTAGTGGGTGTAGGTTTAGTGTTAATGTGCGGGGATCGCTGGGCGGCGCGGACTCGGTGGGCCGAAGGGCCTGTTTCCGCGCTGTATCTCTAAATCTAAAAAATCTAAATCTACCAAGCTCAAGTGGCATTCCTTCTCTCCAGAGATGCTGCCTGCCCTGCTGAGTTACTCCAGCTTTTTGTGTCTATCTTTGGCCAAAGGGAAAACTAGTGTGGAGTCAGAGAAGATGGTGGAAGTGCCTTCTGCAGTCCGATGACGATGATTTGTGTGCCTTTGCGAGCCTCCCAATGAAGAGAAGCTCTGTGGGGCGTAGTGTCCGACTGGTCAGAATCAACCTCTTGCACCGTGAATTGAGATCGATCCTCCAATTATGATCCCTCGATCAATGTTTTATTATCAATAATCTTAAAATGGGGAAAGGTAAATCAAACACGCTGTTTTTGTCCAAGAAAGAAATCTGCTGCCAGCGATCATGATCAAAGATGTGTCTCTATTCTCTGGCCACTTTGATTCACGAAAAGTTTAATCGTTCTTGAAGATTTAATTGAAATAGATTGGTGAACACGAACACAACACTGGACACATATTCAGCTGGTAATTGAATATTTGTTATACTTTTTGAAGGCCTATATTTTCAACCCCTGATCTCGGATGCTGTCTGTGTGGAGTTTGCACGTTCTCCTCGCGACCACATGAGTTTTCCTTGGCTGTTCACGTTTCCACGCATCTACCAAGGCAGAGTTTTTGGTGAATATTTAGATTGGTTTAGATTAGAGATACAGTGCGGAAACAGGCCCTTTCGGCCCACCGGGTCCGCGCCGACCAGCGATCTCTGCACATTAACACCATCCTATACATTAACACTAGGGACAATTTTTACATTTACCAAGCCAATTAACCTACATACCTGTACGTCTTTGGAATGTGGGAGGAAACGGAAGAACTCCAAGAAAACCCACGCAGGTCACGGAGAGAACGTACAAACTCCGTACAGACAGCGCCCGTAGTCGGGATGGAACCCGGGTCTCCGGCGCTGCATTCGCTGTAAAGCAGCAACTCTATCGCTGCACCACCGTGCTGCCCAAACAGAGATATGTTCCCCATTTATCTCTTAATTCTTGATTTTGAACAACTTAATATTTTTAGGATTAATTTTCAATTTCATTGCACACACAAAGGTCCACGATGTTTACAGGGACACTTCGTTAAATCTGGTGACGTAGGAAGGAACTGCAGATGCTGGTTTACACTGAAGATAAGACACAAAATACTGGAGTAACTCAGCGGGACAGGCAGCATCTCTGGAAACAAGCCGTGGGTGACGTTTCGGGTCGAGAACCTTCTTCAGACACGGTCAGGGTCTCCAGCATTTTGTGTCTATCTTCATTAAATGTTCCAGAACCAGGGGCCACAGTTTTAGAATAAGGGGTAGGCCATTTAGAACGGAGATGAGGAAAACTTTTTCAGTCAGAGAGTTGTGAATCTGTGGAATTCTCTGCCTCAGAAGGCAGTGGAGGCCAATTCTCTGAATGCATTCAAGACAGAGTTAGATATTGCTCTTATGGATAGCGGAGTCAGGGGGTATGGGGAGAAGGCAGGAACGGGGTACTGATTGAGAATGATCAGCCATGATCACATTGAATGGCAATGCTGGCTCGAAGGGCCGAATGGCCTACTCCTGCACCTATTGTCTATTGTCTATTGTCTATTGTCCATAAATCTGGTGAAGTATAATACAATGAGACAAAACATGGATGGAAATAGTTGTGTTGGAATATTGATTCCTGCTGGAACCTATTGCAGCCAGGATTTCACTATAAGACTAGCATGTCTCCGAACATGTCTGATGCAAGACAATTAGCTTATTGATCAGGGCTTGCAATTCGCTTTGTGGGAAGTGTCTTTATGTCCTTTCCAAACCTCAGTGGCTGCCAAAGTGTGTACCGCTGATTAGTTTAGTTTAGTTTAGTTTAGTTTTGTTTAGAGATACAGTGTGGAAACAGGCCCGTTGGCTCATCGGGTCCGTGCCGCCCAGCGATCCCCGCACATTAACACTATCCTACACCCACTATGGACAATTTTTACATTTACCAAGCCAATTAGCCTACCAACCTGTGCGTCTTTGGAATGTGGGAGGAAACTGAAGATCTCGGAGAAAACCCACGCAGGTCACGGGGAGAACGTACAAACTCCGTACAGACGGCGCTCGTAGTCAGGATGAAACCCGGGTCTCCGGCGCTGCAAGCGCTGTAAGGCAGCAACTCTACCGCTGTACCACCGTGACCGCCATGCAGAGTGTGCCTTTAGTGCCTTTCTATGGTCTGCCCAGACATAGCAATGTCGCAAGAGACTTGCAAAATTGAGTGATATCAAGTCAAGTCAAGTTTATTGTCACGTGCACAAGTCACATGCATTACAGGTACAATGAAAATCTCGCTTGCAGCAGCATTATAGACACATAAACTCAGACTACACACGGAAACGTAAATTATACATAGAAATTATACCTTATATATAAATGACACATACAATTAGACAATAAAAAATAAAAAAACATTTGTGTGAAACACAATTTGGAAAGAAAACAAGTTCACGGTAGTACAAGAGATGTGATGAATCACACAAATCCTGTTAGAGTGTAATAAAAAGGAACTGACATTGCTGTCTTACAGCAGAGAGACACAAAATACTGTGGTAACTCAGCGGGTCAGACAGCATCTCTGGAGAAAATAGGGAGGTGATGAAGAAGGGTCCCGACCCACAACATCACAAATCCTCGGTCATGGGCCACACTAATACCATTTCAAATTCCACCTTGTTTTTTTTAGATTTAGAGATACAGCGCGGAAACAGGCCCTTCGGCCCACCGGGTCCGTGCCGCCCAGCGATCCCCGCACATTAACACTATCCTACACACACTAGGGACAATTTATTTTTTAAACATTTGCCCAGCCAATTAACCTACATACCTGTACGTCTTTGGAGTGTGGGAGGAAACCGAAGATCTCGGAGAAAACCCACGCAGGTCACGGGGAGAACGTACAAACTCCGTACGGACGGCGCCCGTAGTCAGGATCGTACCTGAGTCTCCGGCGCTGCATTCGCTGTAAGGCAGCAACTCTACCGCTGCGCCACCGTGCCGCCCGTTCTTATACGCTAGAAATACCGGTACAATCTAATTGCAGGGCATATACTGTATGCTTTTCCTCCATTTATCTTAAACCCTTTGGTTAGCAAAATGCGATGCTGCTTTGAATTAAAATCAACAATTGTCCTGGCACCCCTTGTTATTTGTACAACTGTGGGCTCTCTTTGAATATAGAATATTTCCTGATGTTACCTGTGAATAGCCAGTTTATAATTTTTATGATCACAGATACTAGGGCTATCCCACTTCCCCTCACCCAACCACACAAAGCCTTTAAAAGTACAACGTTAACATTGTTTGCACCCAATTGTTTTTATTTTGGAAAACTCTTCAATGATTGTTAATTTGGGAAATGGTAATTATATTTACTTCCAGAAGGCCTTAAAGTTTCCCGTCCAATCCTCCTCATTAGCATCCTGCCAATTAAAAAATGTATTTTTGGTCACTTGTGAAGGCTTTCAATTGATGTGATACAATAATACTTGACTGTGAAATAGTCACAGATATTTGAGGGGAAAAAAATAGAAGCTGGATTCTCAAAAAAGCCACTGTGCTTCTTCAAGTGGTATGGGACCAAGTACAAGCCACTATTCATCGAGACAGGGAGACTTGGGAGCTACAACGCAGCTTAAAAATAGTAAATCCCTCCCTCCCTCCCATGCTGGGAATTTCCCTGAACAATCTGCTCTGCTTTTCTCTGCTTTCCTTGCCACGAAGCCGACAAGAGACAGGAAATAATTCACGTGATTTGCCTTTACAAGTAGTGTTCAGTTGAAACTTGGGGCTGGAGAGGTCATTTGAGAAAGGTCAGACGATTAGCATTTGTAAGTAAGCTTTCTCTCACAGGCCACTGACACCTCTGGCCAACATTGAAATGCTGTGTGGGTTCCTTTCACAAGGCACTCCAGAATTAGCACATTCGAGATGCTCTCTGAATTTATTTTCATATTTTGGCTAAAAGTTGACGGAATCAATGGTAAACACCGCTCACACGAAACACTGGGCGCTGCCTGGCAATGTTCCGCTTAATGATGAAGTAGCTGACTGTATTTTGTGTGTGGTGGCTTAACACGTTGGAATTTCATATCATAAGATGCAGTTTCGAATGCAGTGAATTTCCAATCTCAAACATTCAATAGAGGTCCATCGAAAAGAAATGTACTGCCAGCAATCTGCATTAAATAGCATCTTTAATACCAAAATGCAAATGAGAAGCAGGAGAGGCTCCTAAAACCTGCTCTGCCATTTTATACAATTATGAGTGAACTGATTGTAACCCCATCATTGTCCTTGTCCCTTTGTTTATCCTCTTTCTATGCACCTCTGCCATCTATAAACCTCTGAACAAGTGCATTCCAAGGACTCTCGCACCTGAGACCAAAATATCCCAGGTCATATGTTTTGTTTAGTTTAGTTTAGTTTAAAGATACAGTGCAGAAACAGGCCCTTCGGCCCACCGAGTCCGCACTGACCAGTGATCCCCACACACATTAACACTACCCTACACACACTAGGGACAGTTTAAAAAAAAAATAATATACCAAGCCAATTAACCTACAAACCTGAACGTCTTTAGAGTGTGGGAGAAAACTGAAGATCTCAGAGAAAATCCACGCTCTAGTTCTCTAGTCTATCACGTTCTGGACTGCTAACATTTGCTAGCTCTTCTAAAAACTATTCTTTTCTAAGTTATACTTTTGGAAAAGGCATCACCAATATAAAGCAGAATGGTTATGATAGTCGAATCGTGACATAGAAACATGAACATAGAAACATAAACAATTGGTGCAGGAGGAGGCCATTCGGCCCTTTGAGCAGCACTGCCATTCATTGTGATCATGACTGATCATCCAAAATCAGTACCCTGTTCCTGCTTTGTCCCCGTATCCCTTGATTCCATTAGCCCTAAGAGCAATATCTAACTATCTCTTGAATGCATTCAGAGAATTGGCCTCCACTGCCTTCTGAGGCAGAGAATTCCACAGATTCACAACTCTCTGACTGAAAAGGTTTTTCCTCATCTCAGTTCTAAATGGCCTACGCCTTATTCTTAAACTGTGGCCCCTTGTTCTGGACTCCCCCAACATTGGGAACATGTTTCCTGTCTCTAACGTGTCCAACCCCCTAATAATCTTATACGTTTCGATAAGATCTCCTCTCATCCTTCAAATTGATGATTGCTAGTTTATCTTCACTCCAGTTTTATGTACAATTTGTAGAAAAAAAGCAGATAATTGGATCCAATTTCTTGGGAAACACTGTTTATAACTGAGTGAATGACAGGTTTTTCTGATTACCTTTAACGTAACGTTACATGACAGCCGTACTTTTCTATTACCTAGTTGAAGAATGCGTTCTTAAACCATGTGAAGATTAGAAGAATTTCAGTCGAGTGTTGATGAGGGTGTTTGTGTTCATGGAGGTGGCAGGCAGAATACTTGTGCTGGAATGCTCCTGGGTTTATTGTTCTGAAACGTTGTTTATACACTCAGTGTTGTCAACAGTCAGTGGAGCCCAGGAGATGGACTGATTCTAGATCTCATATCAAGGATGATGAGTCACGCAGATATTTTTGGTGTGTGCCAAATCTGGTGAACTGCAACACATAATGACAGTCTTTCATATGAATTGAATAACAAACCAGACATTCTCCTGATGAGAAAGACATTTAAGCTGTTAAATAATAGTTGCAATATAGCGTTGCTTACTTTAGTTTGGTTCAGGGACACAGCGTGGTAACAAACCCTTCGGCCCACTGAATCTGCGCCGACCAGCGATCCCCTCAGACACTACACACCAGGGACAATTTACAATTTTACAGAAGACAATTAACCTACAAACCTACACGTCTTTGGAGTGTGGGAGGAAACCGGAGCACCCGGAGAAAACCTACGTGGTCACAAGGGAAATGTACAAACTCCATACAGACACAACCCGTAGTGGGGATTGAACCAGGGTCTCTGGTGCTGTGAGGCAGCAACTCTATTGCTGTCCCACTGTGTGCTGCCCCAACCTTGTTAAGCCAGTGAAGATGTTTCCATTTACAATCAGAACTGGGGTTTTTACTATCAGATAGTCACTGGTACAGACTTCAGGAGAAATTTCATTATCAAATTATGATTATTGTATGGTTTGCGTTATCACAGATTATGTGAAGTGAAGGGTGGCACGGTGGCGCAGCGGTAGAGTTGCTGCCTTACCGCGCCAGAGACCCGGGTTCGATCCCGACTACGGGTGCTGTCTGTACGGAGTTTGTACGTTTGTACAAATAGCCTACAAATCCAAATATCTGTGATGTGGGGGGAAACTGGAGCACCCAGAGAAAGCCCACACAGTCACAGGGAGAACGGGCAGACTCCACACAGAGGGCACCCAAGGTCAGAATCAAACCAGGCTCTCTGGTATTGTGAGGCAGCATTAATACTGCACCACTGCGACACTGCCCCACTGTACCAATGACCCACTGCACCACTGCCCCACTGCCCCACTGCCCACTGCCCCACTGCACCACTGCACCACTGCACCACTCCGACACCACCACTGCACCACTGCACCACTGCACCACTGCACCACTGCACCACTGCCCCACTGCACCACTGCACCACTGCCCCACTGCAACACCACCACTGCCCCACTGCACCACTGTACCACTGCCCCACTGCACCACTGCACCACCGCCCCACTGCACCACTGCCCCACTGCACCACCGCCCCACTGCCCCACTGCGACATTGCCACACTGCTCCACTGCAGCACTGCACCACTGTCCCCTGCCCCACTGCAACACTGCACCACTGCACCGCTGTGCCACTGCCCCACCGCCCCCTGCCCCACTGCCCCACTGCCCCACTGCCCCACTGCACCACTGCACCACTGCACCACTGCCCCCACTGCACCACTGCACCACTGCACCACTGCACCACTGCACCACTGCACCACTGCACCACTGCACCACTGCACCACTGCCCCACTGCACCACTGCCCCACTGCCCCACTGTGACACTGCCCCACTGTGACACTGCCCCACTGCCCCACTGCCCCACTGCCCCACTGCACCACTGCCCCACTGCCCCACTGCCCCACTGCACCACTCCAACACCACCACTGCCCCACTGCCCCATTGCACCACTGCACCACTGTGACACTGCCCCACCACCCCACTGCCCCACTGTGACACTGCCCCACTGTGACACTGCCCCACTGCCCCACTGCCCCACTGCACCACTGCCCCACTGCCCACTGCACCACTGCCCCACTACACCACTGCGACACCACCACTGCCTCACTTGCCCACTGCCCCACTGCACCACTGTGACACCACCACTGCCTCACTGCACCACTGCCCCACTGCCCCACTGCCCCACTGTGACACTGCCCCACTGTGACACTGTACCACTGCCCCACTGCCCCACTGCCCCAATGCACCACTGCCCCACTGCACCACTGTGACACTGCCCCACTGCACCACTGCACCACTGCCTCACTGCCCACTGCCCCACTGCCCCACTGTGACACTGCACCACTGTGACACTGCCCCACCACCCCACTGCCCCACTGTGACACTGCCCCACTGTGACACTGCCCCACTGCACCACTGCACCACTGCCTCACTGCCCACTGCCCCACTGCACCACTGTGACACTGCCCCACTGCCCCACTGCCCCACTGCACCATTGCCCCACTGTGACACTGCCCCACCGCCCACTGCCCCACTGCACCACTGTGACACTGCCCCACTGCCCCACTGCCCCACTGCACCACTGCCTCACTGCCCACTGCCCCACTGCACCACTGTGACACTGCCCCACTGCCCCACTGCACCACTGTGACACTGCCCCACTGCCCCACTGCACCACTGCCTCACTGCCCACTGCCCCACTGCACCACTGCACCACTGCCCCACTGCACCACCTCCCCACTGCACCACTGCCCCACTGCCCCACTGCACCACTGCCCCACTGCACCACTGCCCCACTGCACCACTGCGACACCACCACTGCCCCACTGCCCACTGCCCCACTGCCCCACTGCCCACTGCCCCACTGCCCCACTGCCCCACTGCCCCACTGCCCCACTGCCCCACTGCACCACTGCCCCACTGTAACACTGCCCCACTGTGACACTGCCCCACAGAGAACAGGAATTTTTGGTTAGCTTTTTTTGTTTTGAGATACAGTGTGGAAACAGGCCCTTCAGCCCACCGAGTCCATGCCGACCAGCGGTCACCCGTTCACTAGTTTTATATTATCCCACTTGCACATCCCACGTATTGGGGCCAATTTACAGAAGCCAATTACCCCACAAACCTGCATTCCTTTGGAGTGTGGGAGGAAACGTGACCACCCAGGGAAATCGCACGTGATCACGGGGAGAACGTGCAAACTCCACACAGACAGCATCTGAGGTCAGAATCATACCCAGTTTTCTGGTGCCGTGAGGCAGCAACTTTACCTGCTGTGCCCTGCTAATCCAGCTAAATGCCATCGATTCTTGGTAACTTGGAGATATCCTCTCACAAAGCACGAGAGGGAGAGGTGTACATACAACTGCAAGAAATAGGCAAATACAGTTGACAAGCACCACTGCGCAACGGTAGAGTTGCTGCATTACAGTCCTTACAGCGCCAGAGACCCAGGTTCGATCCCGACTACGGGTGCTGTCTGTGCAGAGTTTGTACGCTCTCCACCGTGATCGCGTGGGTTTTCTCTAAGATCTTCGGTTTTCCCCCACACTCCAAAGAGGTTTGTAGATTGATTGGCTGGGAATATTTGTAGAAATTTTTAGATTTAGATTTTAGATTTAGAGATACAGCGCGGAAACAGGCCCTTCGGCCCACCGGGTCCGCACCGCCCAGCGATCCCCGCACGCTAACACTATCCTACACACACTAGGGACAATTTAAAAAAAAATACATTTGCCCAGTCAATTAACCTGCATTCCTGTACGTCTTTGGAGTGTGGGAGGAAACCAAAGATCTCGGAGAAAACCCACGCAGGTCACGGGGAGAACGTACAAACTCCGTACAGACGGCGCCCGTAGTCAGGATCGAACCTGAGTCTCCAGCGCTGCATTCGCTGTAAGGCAGCAACTCTACCACTGCGCCACCGTGCCGCCCTCTTGTGTGTGTGTAGGATAGTGTTAATGTGCGGAGATCGCTGGTCCATGCGGACCCGGTGGGCAGAAGTGTCTGTTTCCGCGCTGTATCTCTAAACTAAATTAAAATAAAATAAACTAAAGATAAGAACATGTTTGTCAAATTATTTATACTTTGATCACTCTTTTGGCTCATCCACATTTTTCCCACTCCATGTCTTGAATTCAGTTCCTGAGATTTCCTTTTGTTTGGATCCAAGAGATTTATGTAATAAAACCAGGAAGTAACATCAAGTATACAACTCCTTTCTCAAAATGGCGGTGTTGTTGTGAGCAAGTGTCTTTTTCAATGTGTGTTGCAATGTTCATGATACAATCTCCTTCCCTTTTTCCAAGGCGTTCTCTAACTCAATGAGTTAACTTGCCCTATTCTTCTTCTGCCTCTTGATCCTCCTTTAAAACATTTCTTTATACCTATCTAATGTCCAGGTTTTTTAAACTGTCCTATTATTTTCTGAAGGTAGACGTAAAGTGCTGGAGTAACTCAGCGGGACAGGCAGCATCTCTGGAGAGGAGGAATGGGTGACGTTTCGAGTCGAGACCCTTTATTTTCTGATGCGGCACATGGCAAATTGTGTTAGTGAGGCTTCTCTATAAGGCACAGCGGTAGAGTTGCTGCCTTACAGAGCCAGCGACCCGGGTTCCATCCTGACCACAGACGCTGTCTGTACGGAGTTTATACGTTCATCCCGTGACCGCGTGGATTTTCACAAATGCCATGTGGTCTCACCATAGCCCAGGAACCTCTTTAACTATGCATACATTTGCACATAAAAGATGCAATCTGCCTCAGTACTTCTATGGTCAAAGCAGCCCATATTTGAATAAGCTTGTGTGCAAAGCAACTTCTCATCACCACTCTCCACGCACACTTGATGACAATTTGCAACTCGTTTCCTGGGGAAAAGCATAAAAGCGAGGATAACCATTATGAAATCCTACAGGAAAAAAAAAATCAAATCAATGAATTGAAGTAGGTGCAGCCTTTATGAGATAGGCCTATTCTGCAGAAGCCAGCAGAAGTATCTTTTATATGTTCAGATGCTGACGAACATGATAATAATTTGCACACAATTTGATTCTGTTGGAATACTAAAAGAGAATGTAAGGTAACGTCAAAGGTAATCAGAAATTCCTGTCATTCACTCAGATAGAAACAGTGTGAACCAAGATTGCAGCATCTCAGGAGAGAAGGAATGGGTGACGTTTCGGGTCGAGACCCTTCTTCAGAATTTGTGGTATTCTTCAGCATTAGAAATACACCTCTATTGACATCATTAACATACACGTGCGTCTTATTAACATACGTGTGAAGAAGGGTCTCGACCCGAAACGTCACCCATTCCTTCTCGCCCGAGATGCTGCCTGACCTGCTGAGTTACTCCAGCATTTTGTGAAATCATTAACATACACTGTACGTTCATTGCCTTTTTGGAATTAATTGAAACTTTTGGGAGCAACCGATGATGTTCATTCAACAACCGCAGTATGTCCTAGAGTAGATTACAGTACTTTGTTGAATTTATTGCTATTTAAGGGGAAGCTGCCACATCAGAAGGGCTCAGTTGCTGCTGTGGGAACTGGCTGCCTGCTGCTTAAACACCTTTCAAAGTTTATAGAAAGTGGTAAAACGAAAAGGAAATTGTTTCTGGCATTTACTGCTGAGATACTCATTCAGTGCGTCCTCACAATAGACGTCAATATTGCCGTGGCAGGCCATCTGTGTGGATTTGGGATCTTAGGAGCAGAATGGAATGACCAGAATGGAATACTTTATTTTACTTTAGAGATACAGCACGGAAACAGGCCCTTTGGCCCAACAGGTCCGTGCCGACCAGCGACCTCCGCACATTAATACTATCCTACACACACCAGGGACAATTTTTTACATTTGCCCAGCCAATTAACCTACAAACCTGTACGTCTTTGGAGTGTGGGAGGAAACCGAAGATCTCGGAGAAAACCCACGCAGGTCACGGGGAGAACGTGCAAACTCCGTACAGACAGCGCCCGTAGTCAGGATCGAACCCGGGTCTCCGGCGCTGCATTCGCTGTAAGGCAGCAACTCTACTGCTGCGCCAAGGCACAGTGAAATTCTTTGCTTGCCTACCCAATGTACACAAACAGCGGCCATCGCTGACAACGTTACAAAGTACGCCAAATCCTCCTTTTTTTTCTCCCCCCCCCCCCACAGCGGTTCCCCCGCGGCAGGTCACCATTGTCCTTTGTTCTCCCCCCCCCCCCCCACGCCGGCACCTCGATTGTTCTTCCCCTCCCCCTCGCCCTCCCCCACGGCGGTTCTCCACGCTCTCATTGACCACCGACCGCGGGTCGACCCGCTAGGCATCGCCACCGCCGAGGACCCATCGCTGCCGAGGCCCCACTGCTGCCGTCGAGGCTCCACCACCACCGAGGCCCCATCGCTGTGAGGCTCCACCGTTGCCGAGGCCCCACCACCGAGGCCCAACCACAATGTGGATCCACCACCACCGAGGCCTCATCGCCGAGGCCCCACCACCATGTGGCTCCACCACCACGTGGTTCCACCACCACGTGGCTCCATCACCACAGAGGTCCCACCACAACTTGGCTCCACCACCGCTGAGGCCCCATCGCTGCCGAAGCCCCACCACCACATGGCTCCACCACCACCAAGGCTCCCCCACCACCGAGGCCCCACCGCAATGTGG
The DNA here is from genome assembly GCF_053455715.1 of Rhinoraja longicauda. Lineage (NCBI taxonomy): Eukaryota > Metazoa > Chordata > Chondrichthyes > Rajiformes > Arhynchobatidae > Rhinoraja > Rhinoraja longicauda. Next base: position 3,352,543 of record NC_135965.1, on the reverse strand, counting down.
CTTCACCACCACTGAGGTCCCACCACAACATTGATCCACCACCACCGAGGCTGCACCACTGCCACCAGGCCCCACCGTCGAGGCTCCACCACCACCGAGGCCCCACCACAACGTGGCTCCACTGCCAAGGCTCCACCACCATCGAGGCTGCACCGCCGTCGCCGCTTGACTGCTGCCAAGGCCCCACCACCACGTGGCTTCACCGCTGCCGTGGCTTCACTGCCGCCGCCTCTTCACCGGTGCCAGGGCTTCACCGCTGCCGCCGCTTGACCGCCACTTGACTGCCACTTGACTGCCACTTGACTGCCACTTGACTGCCACTTGACCGCCACCAAGGTCATGTAAGTCTCCAATGAGGCGACGTTCACAATATTCAGCAACGCCTTATTTTACCCATACGTTTCTGGCAAATAAAGACATTAGGAAAGTTAAGGGAATGTTTGGATTTTGCCACAAATTAAATGGAGGCATCAGGTTAAGAGGCTTTGCATGCAACTTCAGAAAGCGGTGATGTGATTGTACCTGGAGGATTGTGCACAGTTTCAGTTTTCATGTTTGAGGAATTATACACTTGCTTTGGAGGCAATGCAGAGAATGTTCACTAGCTTGATCCTGGGATGAAGGGATTGATGCATGTGTAGGTTGGCCCAACAATCAGCGGCTTTAAAGATATTCAGAGATTCTAGTTTTGCTACTTGTTTAGAAAGAGTTCCAGGGAACCTCAGAGAACAATTGTTCCCTCATCGAGTCACAGAGGCATACAGCACTGAAACAGGATCTTTTGCCCAACTTCACCAAGATGCTCCATCTAAACCCAGTCCCATTTGCCCACATGTGGCCATATCCCTTTAAATCTTTCTGATCCATGGACCTGTTCAAGTGTTTTCTAAATGCTATGATAGTACCTGGCTCAACTACCTCCTCTACCAACTCGTTCCATATACCCACCACCTTCTGAGTAAAACAATTGCCCTTCAGGTTCCTATTAATTCTCTTCCCTCTCACGAACCTACATCCTCTGGTTCTTGGATAGACACAAAATGCTGGAGTAACTCAGCAGGTTTGGCAGCATCTCTGGAGAGAAGAAATGGGTAATGTTTGGGGTCGAGACCCTTCTTGACCCCAAATGTCACACTTTCGTTCTCTCCGGAGATGCTGCCTGACCTGCTGAGTTACTCCAGCATTTTGTGTCCACCTTCGATTTAGACCAGCATCTGCAGTTTTCTTTCCCTCTGGTTCTTGATTCTCCTACCCTGGGTAACAGACTCTGCGCATTCACCCTATCTATTCCCCTCATAAATGTATACACCTCTGTGAGGTGATCCCTCATCCTCCTGCTCTCCACCTCTACAGGTCCACCTCTTAGCTTCCTTCCCTACAAACAATAAGGTCCCAGACTGCCCAACCTCTCCCTGTAGCTCAGCCCCTCAGGTCCTGGCAACATCCTCTTAAATCTTCTCTGCACTCTGGCTTCCCTCGGATAATCCAGGACAGGGGGGGAGGGATTGCAATATTTTACAGAGTTAAGCAGGTTGGGTCTACGTAGGGTTGCCAACTGTCCCGTATTAGCCTGAACATCCCGTATTTTGGGCCAATTTGGGTTGTCCCTTATGGGACCACCCTTGTCCGCCCTTGACACTGTAGGCCCGGGGGCAGCTGTAGGCCCCGGAGGCCTGGGCACCGCCTAACGGAGGTTGCTTAGCAACCCACCTTCCGGACCGGGCTGCCACCGTTGGTGGAGCGGGAGCATGTGGCCGCTGGCTGGGTGAGGTCACGTGGGGCGTGGTGCGGTGACGTCACTTTTTGTCCCTTATTTGGGAGTGAGAAAATTGGCCACCCTGGCCCTACAAATTGAAGTTTGAAAGAATAGGAAATGATCTTATTATGCACTAAATTAAACTAAACTAAACTAAACTAAACATGGATGCCTGAATCATTGATCTGTTTATTGAAATGGCTTGCTGCACAGTTTCCAATGGTGTGCAGCTCACGTAGACATATCTTGTGAGGACGTGAAGTTTTGTTTTAATTGCTTAAATGTGTGATCACTTTGGGTGTGGAGAGCTTTTGTGCTGGTCCCAGCAGAGTCTCAATCAGTCACCCCCATCTCCATGACAGACACAAAAAGCTGGGGTAACTCAGCGGGACAGGCAGCATCTCTGGAGAGAAGGAATGGGTGACGTTTGGGTCGGGAAGAAGAAGGGTCTCGACCTGAAACGTCACCCATTCCTTCTCTCCAGAGATGCTGCCTGTCCCGCTGAGTTACCCCAGCATTGTGTGTCTATCTTTGGTTTGAACTAGCACCTGTAGTTCCTTCCTTCACACCCCTAACCCCATCACCACAAACCCCTGGCATTTTTGTCAGCTTCCTTTCCCATGTTCTCGGGGCTCTGGCCCTCTCTCTCCTGCTTGCCAGCCACGATGCCTTTTGCTGACATTTGGCTGATACGGGGAAGTTGGCTTTTCAGGGCTGACGTGATTTTCAGACAGGTGTGCAACAAATAGTGAGAAGCATCAGCCACACCTGCCCTGCCCCATCGGGCCCAGCACTGGTGCTGTTTGGAACGGAATAGAATGGAATTGAATACTTTAATGTCACATGTGATCAGGCACAGTGGGGCCACTCTTAGTCACGTGTGTGAGCAAAAATGTGACAAATTGTGGAATACATCTCTTCTAATTCTGAAAGCATTACAGGTATATTGTTTTGCACTGTATATATGTTGAAGTTTATCGAGTGAAATTTTTATATGTTATGAAGACATTGTTTGGTTAGGGCAAGAGGTCACAAATGACTGGTCATGTGTGTGGCCTCACATGGTGACTAAAGGGCATGTCCCACTTTAGGCGATTTTAAGGCGACTGCCGGCGACTGTCAAAGTCGTGGCAGATCGCCGAACTTTTCTTTTACCCGACGACAATGACCACGACAATGCCGAGTCAGGTCGAGATTACAGCGTCTTCGTAAACATCGCGAAATTCCCACGCTGTCACTGCTTCTCCGGCGTCCTAATTTTCGCTGAAATCACTGACAAGTCGGTTAGTACTTGAGAGTTTTGAACTATAACATCTTGTATGGTTTACTTAAAAAACAAGCTTCACGGTAACAAGGCATAAACTGGATTTACTTCCTGTTTGCTAATAGCTGTATTAAAAAAAATGATTTAAAAAGTGGTTCAGTGGATTTTTGTGAAAAGTGAGTGGGCATTCTTTGAAAATGTACGGGAGATGCATATCTGGTTTCTGGGTTGCATATTTGGGTTGGGAGCCCACTTTAAATGTAATGGCTGATGGCCATAAACATCGCGAATATTACAATAGACAATAGACAATAGGTGCAGGAGTAGGCCATTCAGCCCTTTGAGCCAGCACCACCATTCAATGTGATCATGGCTGATCATTCTCAATCAGTACCCCGTTCCTGCCTTCTCCCCATACCCCCTCACTCCGCTATCCTTAAGAGCTCTATCCAGCTCTCTCTCGCTTACCTGACCGTCAAACTGTCGCCTCCAATCTACCTGTCAAATGTCCTGACGGTAAATAAATTGGTTAAACACAAGCATTTTATGGTATGTTGAAATTACTTTACTTATTTTAATATTATGTGCTTCTAAATGCATCTAAGAGAACCTAGCAAACCTGGGGACAGCATGCGACAGCACCCGCAATAAGCAACGATACCTGGCGACAAGCCAGCTGTCGCCCAGAAATTTAACTCCGGATGATTTCTCAATGACGCGCTGAGATCCACTACGATTCTTGGAAGACTCCTCACGATCATGCCCGCGACACCCAGCGGTGAACTGTCGGCGACAGCCTAGTCACCGGCAGTCGCCTTAAAATCGCCTAAAGTGGGACTGTGGCATTCTGTGCCTGCATACCCAATGTATGCAAATAGTCGCCACATCAGGGCCCTGACAAAGTTACAAAGTACCCCCCCCCCCTGCTTGCTCCTCCTTTGTTCTTCCCCCCTACCCTCCCTCACTGCGGTTCTCCTACACCCTCACCGACCGCCCACCACCGGTTTGGCCTTCTCATTCTGAGTGTAAGCCACTGTAATATCATTTCTAACATTTTTCTTCCCGATTGCTTTTATTTTGGGCAGCACATGTTCAATGCACTAAAAGTGAGTGAAATTCAATTTCCAGGTAAACCTCGTTTAATCTTTTCCTGTGTGAACTTTTCCTATTCAGTTGAAAATCCAGACTGACATTTGAATGAGCCGCACGGTTTCATTTTCACTCTATAAACCCCCATAGTTCATTGCTTGCAGAAAGGAAATCTATTTTAGGTGCACTCTCATCTGGAGCAGTGTATCATCTGAGCCACAGTGCAACGGTCTCATCTGAACTCTTCACGCTCAACAATAAGTCCCCATCAGCATCTTCCTGGCGATCACACCCTGTATCCTTATGATAGATTTAACATTGCTTCTCTAGAACTTACAGACAGCAATGGGAATTCCAATCATGCCCCAATCAATGTTCTGAAGAAAGTTCACATTTTTATTTCCATTGCATTCTGACGGGCTTTCTCTAACTTTACTTGTACAATCATTGAATTATGATTGCAAACCACAAGACCTAACAATACATGCAAGCTTATTCGATTTTTTAGATTTAGATTTAGAGATACAGTGCAGAAACAGGCCCTTCGGCCCACCGGGTCCGCGCCGCCCAGCGATCCCCGCACACTAACACTATCCAACACCCACTAGGGACAATTTTTACATTTGCCCAGCCAAATAACCTACAAACCTGTACGTCTTTGGAGTGCAAATTAATTTAAGTGCAAATTTTCATCCCTAGTTTTTCTTCCTAAAGTTACATTCATTTATATTAGTTTGAGAGATGGTCCTTATATCTGACTGTTGCTTCCTGAAATTTTCCTCATTGTCCTATTGTAACAATTATTATTGGAAAATTTGAGATGATGTTTCAAATATATAGTGAACCAAAATGGACTCCGGATTGAGCCATCAAATTTCAATCTTTCTTTAATGTGAATACAGGACAATGTCATAGAGTCACAGTGTGGCCCTTCAGCCCAACTTGCTCACACACCAGCCACCAGGTCACAGCCACACTAGTCCCACCTGCCCGCATTTGGTCCATAACCCTCCAAGCCTGTCCTATCCATGTATCTGTCTAACTGTTTCTTAAACGATGGGAGAGTTCCGGCCTCAACTACCTCCTCTGGCAGCTTGTTCCATACACCCACCACCCTTTGTGTGAAAAAGTTACCCCTCAGATTCCTATTAAATCTTTTCCCCTACACCTTAAACCTATGCCCTCTAGTCCTCGATTCCCCTACTCTGGGCAAGAGACTCTGTGCATCAACCTTTGCTAACAAACTATGTAAACATATTAGCTCCTATTAGATTCCACATGGACCTTATATCCTACAGTGCACTACAATACAATACAATATAATACAATACAATATATCTTTATTGTCATTGTACAGGGGTACAACGAGATTGGGAATGCGCCTCCCATACGATGCAATAATTTAATTAGCTAGTCAGTATTAATTTAAACAACCCAATGAAACAAATTCTAACAGTTTTAAAACAGAATAAAGTGCAAGTAGATCTGTGCCGGTTCACTGTGCGATGTGACCATCCGGCTCAGCAGGACCGGTTCATAGCAGCTATGGCCCTGGGGATGAAGCTGTTCCTGAGTCTGGAGGTGCGTAGAAGGCTTTGTATCGTCTGCCCGATGGTAGAAGTTCGAACAGACTGTTGCAGGGGCGTGAAGAGTCTTTGTGGATGCTGGTGGCTTTTCTGAAGCATTGTGTGTTGTAGATGCCCTCCAAGGCTGGTAGCTGTGTTCCGATGGTCCTCTGAGCTCTATGGACTACCCGCTGAAGAGCCATGTCTTCAAAATACTCAATTAGGTTGTTCAAACTCATTACCTTTAGTACATTTAAAAGTTTGCCCATGATCAAAGCACTTTAATATTTAAGAAATAGAGCAGTTGGCTTGTAGATATGTGGTTTATTCTCCGCTTCTTCACAAAGATGATGAATGGGCCTCCCATTAATTTCATATTATTTGAATATTGTTGGAAATTGCAAGATTATGGTTGGAGCACTCTTTCAACAGTCACCTGTCAAGTCTAAATGACTTACAAGACCTCAACATTTTTATATTAATTCTGATAAAAATTCAATATACACCCTGAGTCCCTGAGTACCTACTGTATAATGGTTAATTAATTGAAAATTAAGTTACCTGTAATGCTCATAACAAATGTTACATCTTCAACTATTACCATATGTAACTTACACATATATAAATATGTGCAAGTAGTAACTAGCCCACAGCTAACAATGGCCCGTTTCCTTTATCATCATTACATTTTTGGAATATCTTTCATTCATTTGTTCTATATATCTCTCTATATCATTGTCTACATCTCTCGCTTCCCTTTCCCCTGACTCTCAGTCTGAAGAAGGGTCTCGACCCGAAACATCACCTAGTCCTTCTCTCCAGAGATGCTGTCTGTCCCGCTGAGTTACTCTGGCTTTTTGTGTCTATCTTCGGTTTAAACCAGCATCTGCAGTTCCTTCCTACACAAATATTAATAACATTTAACAGTGTAATGAGGTTTGACTCCATCTACAACAAGCCTCATTGTGAGGTATGATTATTATCTGAAACTGTACTCAGTTATTTGCACCATGAATTTGACATTTGACCCCGAGATGAGTTTTGAACTCTTATTCCAGCCATCATTAAGAATTCCTAATTCCACATCTGTAACATTGACTCTCTCTGGTCTTGCCTCAGTACATCTGCCGTTGAAACACATACATTCCTTTGTTCTCGAAAGATAGGCGCAAAATGCTGGAGTAACTCAGCAGGAGAGGCAGCATCTCGGGATAGAAGGAACGGGTAACGTTTTGGGTTGAGAGTGCTGAGTTACTCCAGCATTTTGTGTCTATCTTCGGTGTAAACCAGCAATTGCAGTTCCTTCCTACACCTTAGTCCTCTACACTAGACTATTAATCTTTGGTACCGAAATAGTCAAGTCCGCATACCCTTTCAAATAGGGGAATAGCTGTTATCAAGGCAGGATAACATAATTAAATTAACCTCGGCAGTGCTCTAAATCTGGGACCAAGGCAAACCTGTCCCAAGGGATTTGTAGTGGCTTGATAAGTATAACTAATCACCAAAAGAGAATTATTATTGTAATACATGTACTACATTTTCCATTTGAGATTTTTTGATGACTGACGAAAATGGATTATAAATGGTAAACTTGCCATTTCACCCAAGGCTATTTTTGCAGAATTTGAATGAAATCGTCTGATTGATGCTGTTATTGCCACGTGGAAGAGTTGAAAATTAGACTAAGCTGCCCAGATGCTATGCTTTCATAATATTAGAAGTAACATTCAGGAATGCCACACAAACCCCTGCAAATAACGCAATTCAGGGAATCAAAGATGTTAATGAGTCTTGGAATTAACCGTAGAATGGACATCATTAATTTATACATTTTGAAAGACATCAAATTCAAATGTTTTCTATAGCTGGGTTATGCTCAGAATTCATTTACTGCATGACAGACGTTATTCAATATCTGTTGCCAATATTTATTTACTAGATAATACTCCATAAAAAAGACAAATAGTGAAAGGCTTGGGTAGAGTGGATGTGGAGAGGATGTTTCCAATAGTGGGAGAGTCTAGGACCAATAGCCTCAGAATTAGAGGACATTCCTTTAGGAAGGAGATGAGGAGACATTTCTTTTGTCAGAGGGTGGTGAATCTGTGGAATTCTTTGCCACAGAAGGCTGTGGAGGCCAAGTCAGTGGATGTTTTTAATGCAGAAATAGATAGATTCTTGATTTGTGCGGGTGTCAGGGGTTATGGGGAGAAGGCAGGAGAATGGGGTTGGGAGGGAGAGATAGATCAGCCATGATTGAATGGTGGAGTAGACTCGATGGGCAGAATGGCCTAATTCTGCTTCTATCACGTATGGCCTTATGACCTTATGACTTCCAACATACATTTTTCGAGAGATTGAATGCACAAATACAGAAAGCTTACTAAGCTTAGAATTCAATGCTTATTATAAAGTCTCAGAATCGTACAATATTGACATAGGTCATTCTAGGACAGCATGGTGGCACACAGCAGTAGAGCCACTTCCTTTCAGCGCCAGAGACCCGGGTTCGATCTTGACTATGGGTGCTGCCTGTACGGAGTTTGCACGTTCTTCCCGGTGACCTTCACGGGTTTTCTCTGAGATCTTCGGTTTCCTCCCACACTCCACAATACAGTACACACAGGTTTGTAGGTTAATTGGCTTGGTATAAATGTAAAGTTGTCCCGAGTGTGTGTAGGGCAGTGTTAATGTGCAGAACTCCTGTCCAATGATGTTTCGGGTAGGAAGAAACTACAGATGCTGGTTTACACTGAAGATAGAGACAAAATGCTGGAGTAACTCAGGCAGCATCTCTGGAAGGAAGGAATGGAGACCATTCTTCAAACTGAGAGTCAGGAGAGACATGGAGTCGTGGAGGGGGATGGTGTGAAAACACAGACCAAAGCAGACGATGATAAGGAAATGTAGAATGGTTCATTGTTAGCTGAGGGATAGGTCAAGTCAAGTCAAGTCAAGTCAATTTTATTTGTATAGCACATTTAAAAACAACCCACGTTGACCAAAGTGCTGTACATCTGATTAGGTTCCAATAGAAAAAAAAATGAAAACATACAGTAGCACGCAAACAGTTCACAGCGCCTCCTCAATGAGCCTCAAACGCTAGGGAGTAGAAATATGTTTTGAGCCTGGACTTAAAGGAGTCGATGGAGGGGGCAGTTCTGATCGGGAGAGGGATGCTGTTCCACAGTCTAGGAGCTGCAACCGCAAAAGCGCGGTCACCCCTGAGTTTAAGCCTAGACCGCGGGATAGTGAATAGCCCCAAGTCGGCCGATCTGAGGGACCTGGAGTTAGAGAGGGGGGTTAGAAGATTTTTGATGTAGGGGGGGGAGTGTCCGTGAATAGGAGGAGCTTGAAGTTGATTCTGTACCGTACAGGGAGCCAGTGGAGAGAGGCCAGAATCGGGGTGATGTGGTCCCTTTTACGGGTACCCGTCAGGAGTCTCGCTGCGGCGTTTTGGACCAGTTGCAGGCGGGACAGGGAAGATTGGCTGATCCCAGTGTATAGGGAGTTGCAGTAGTCTAGGCGGGAGGAAATGAAAGCGTGAATGATTTTTTCTGTGTCGTCGAATTTGAGGAAAGGTTTGACAAGGAGGCACACAATCAGTCAAATTTAATCAGGGATTCAGTGAAACTAATTGGAGAATTAGAATGGGGGAGGGATGGAGAGAGAGGCAAAGAAAGGGTTATTTGAAGTGAGAGAAATCAATGTTCATAAACATCAACATGATGTTTCATATATCTCAAACAGGCCCCCAGCAATATCTTCTCCAGCAGTGTCATTGATAGGGCCGGACAGATTCTTTCTACCTTCGATAGTCAGAAAGTGCTGGGGTAACTCAGCTGGTCAGACAACATCTCTGGAAAAAAAGAATGGGTGATGTTTCAGGTCGGGACCCTTTTAAGTTTAGTTTAGAGATACAGCGCAGAAACAGGCCCCTTCGGCCCACCGGGTCCGCGCCGCCCAGCGATCCCCGCACATTAACACTATCCTACACCCACTAGGGACAATTTTTACATTTACCAAGTCAATTAACCTACACACCTGTATGTCTTTGGAGTGTGGGAGGAAACCGAAGATCTCGGAGAAAACCCACGCAGGTCACGGGGAGAACGTACAAACTCTGTACAGACAGCACCCATAGTCGGGATGGAACCCGGGTCTCCAGCGTTGCATTCGCTGTGAGGCAGCAACTCTACTGCTGCGCCACCGTGCTGTACTTTCTTCTGACTCTTTCCAGCGGTGGAGCCCCGGGACTGCGGGCGGGCAGTCGAGTCTGGAGGTGGGTAAGCTTGTGATCCAACGAAGCGTTGGTTGAGGGCGTGGATCTGGCGTGGAATCATGTGCAGCTGGGGTCCGTTGCAGGTGTGGGTGAGTGGGGCCCAGAGCTGTTGGAGAGAGAACTCCCAAGTTTGCAGATGACACAAAGCTGGGGGGCAGTGTTAGCTGTGAGGGGGATGCTAGGAGGCTGCAACGTGACTTGGATAGGTTAGGTGAGTGGGCAAAGGCATGGCAGATGCAGTATAATGTGGATAAATGTGAGGTTATCCACTTTGGTGGCAAGAACAGGAAAGCAGACTATTATCTGAATGGTGGCCGATTAGGAGAAGGGGAGATGCAACGTGACCTGGGTGTCATGGTGCACCAGTCATTGGAAGTAGGCATGCAGGTGCAGCAGGCAGTGAAGATAAGCGAATGGTATGTTGGCATTCATAGCGAGGGGATTTGAGTATAGGAGCAGGGAGGTTCTGCTGCAGTTGTACAGGGCCTTGGTGAGACCACACCTGGAGTATTGCGTACAGTTTTGGTCTCCTAATCTGAGGAAAGACATTCTTGCCATAGAGGGAGTACAGAGAAGGTTCACCAGATTGATTCCTGGGATGGCAGGACTTTCATATGAAGAAAGACTAGATAGACTGGGCTTGTACTCGCTGGAATTTAGAAGATTGAGGGGGGATCTTATAGAAACTTACAAAATTCTTAAGGGGTTGGACAGGCTAGATGCAGGAAGATTGTTCACGATGTTGGGGAAGTCCAGAACAAGGGGACACAGTTTAAGGATAAGGGGGAAGTCTTTTAGGACCGAGATGAGAAAGGTTTTTTTCACACAGAGAGTGGTGAATTTGTGGAATTCTCTGCCACAGAAGGTAGTTGAGGCCAGTTCATTGACTATATTTAAGAGGGAGTTAGATGTGGCCCTTGTGGCTAAAGGGATCAGGGGGTATGGAGAGAAGGCAGGTACAGGATACTGAGCTAGATGATCAGCCATGATCATATTGAATGGCGGTGCAGGTTTGAAGGGCCGAATGGCCTACTCCTGCACCTATTTTCTATGTTTCTATGTTTCTATGTTAGAGTGAATGCAAAGGCTTTTACCCAGTGTAGTGGAATCAAGAACCAGAGGACAGAAGACCAGTTGGAAGAACCAATAATTCTAGCATGTGGACTGGACTTGGAGCGTTGGACTTTTTCATTGTAAACAGCACCAAAATATGGAGATTATGCATATGTGGGTTGTGCAAAAGAATTTCGCTGTGCTGTGTATACATGACAGTAATGAAACATTGAACCATTGAGCCCGCACCGAATCGCGGGGCTTGGGTTGGCCCACTACGGACCTTTCACCGTCCGGCGCGGCCTGGAACGTGGCAACTTCAACAGCCTGACTGCGGGAGAAGACGGCAGGGGAAGAGAAAAGACATTGTGGCCTTCCATCACAGTGAGGAGGGGACTGGAGGAGACTCACTGTGATGGATGTTTCTTTTTTTGTTTTGTGTTTGTTTGTGTTATTGCTTCTTTTTATTGCTCTTATTGTTGGACTGTGGGTAATGGAATTTCGTCGAAAAGACTTGTTTTTTTGGATGACAATAAAGGTTATTCTGATTCTGATTCTGATTCTGGTGGGTGTCTGGAATGAGCTTCCAAAGGAGGTGGTGGAAGCATGTATTATAACAACATTTAAAAGATACAGGGCATTCAGAAAGTATTCAGACCCCTTCACATTTTCCACATATTGTTACGTAACAGCCTTATTTTAAATTGGATTAAAATCTTTTTTTTTTATCATCAATCTACACACAATACATCAGAATGAAGAAGTGAAAACAGGTGTTTAGATTTTTTTGCAAAGTAATTAAAAAGAAATAACTGAAATATCACATTTACATAAGTATTCAGACCCTTTGCTCTGACACTCTAAATTGAGCTTATGTTCATCCTGTTTCCATTAATTATCCTTGAGATGTTTCTACAACTTGATTGGAGTCCACCAGTGGTAAATTATATTGATTGGACGTGATTTGGAAAGGCATACACCTGTCTATATAAGGTCCCACAGTTGACAGTGCATGTCAGAGCAAAAACCAAGCCATGAAGATGAAGGAATTGTCCCTAGACCTCCAAGACAGGATTGTGTCGAGACACAGATCTGGGGAAGGGCATAAAACAATTTCTGCAGCATTGCAGGTCCCGAAGAGCACAGTGGCCTCCGTCATTCTTAAATGGAAGAACTTTGGAACCACCAGGACTCTTCATAGAGCTGGCTGCCCGGCCAAACTGAGCAATCAGGGGAGAAGGGCCTTGGTTAGGGAGGTGACCAAGAACCCGATGGTCACTCTGACAGAGTTCCAGACTTCCTCTGTGAAGAGGAGAGAATTTTCCAGTAGGACAACTATATCTGCAGCACTCCGCCAATCAGGCCTCTATGGTAGAGTGGCCAGACGGAAGCCACTCCTCAGTAAAAGGCACATGACAGCCCGCCTGGAGTTTGCCAAAAGGCACCTAAAGGATTCTCAGACCATGAGAAACAAGATTCTCTGGACTGATGAAACCAAGATTGAACTCTTTGGCTTGAATGCCAAGCGGCACCGCTCATCACCTGGCCAATACCATACCTACGGTGAAGCATGGTGGTGGCAGCATCATGCTGTGGGGATGTTTTTCAGCAGCAGGAACTGGGAGACTAGTCAGGATCGAGGGAAAGATGAACGGAGCAAAGTACAGAGAGATCCTTGATGAAAACCTGCTCCAGAGCGTTCTGGACCTCAGACTGGGGCGGAGGTTCACCTTCCAACAGGACAACGACCCTAAGCACACAGCCAAGACAACGCAGGAGTGGCTTCGTGACAAGTCTGTGAATGTCCTTGAGTGGCCCAGCCAGAGCCTGGACTTGAACCCGATCGAACATCTCTGGAGGGACCTGAAAATAGCTGTGCATCGACACTCCCCATCCAACCTGACAGAGCTTGAGAAGATCTACAGAGAAGAATGGGAGAAATTACCCAAATACAGGTGTGCCAAGCTTGTCGTGTCATACCCAAGAAGACTTGAGGCTGTAATCACTGTCAATGGTGCCTCAACAAAGTACTGAGTAAAGTGTCTGAATACTTATGTAAATGTGATATTTCAGTTATTTCTTTTTAATTCCATTGCAAAAATTTCTAAACACCTGTTTTTGCTTTTTTATTATGGGGTATTGCGTGTAGATTGATGATAAAAAAAATGAATTTAATCCATTTTAAAATAAGGCTGTAAAGTGGCAAAATGTGGAAAAAGTTAAGGGGTCTGAATATTTTCTGAATGCACTGTATTTGGGCAGTTACATGGATAAGAAGAGTCTTGACCCAAAACATCACCCATTCTTTTTCACCAGCGAAGCTGCCTGTCCCACTGAGTTACTCCAGTATCTTGTGTCTATCTTCGGTGTAAATCAGCATCTGCAGTCCATTCCTATGCGTGGATAGGAAATGGTTTAGAGGGATATGGGACCTGCCCAGATGGGGCATCTTGGGCAGCATGGGCAAGTTGGGCCGAATGGTCTGTTTCTGCGTTTTATGACCCTCTAACTCTAGAGGCCCATTTGTGGCCACAGAATCTCCCGTCTATTGCCCTAACTATCATGTTGAAAGGATATTGCGTTCATGTAAAATCACGGTAAGAGATATTAAAGCTTCATCAACTGAAAGGGTTAAAGAGAGTTGGCATCTGTATTCTAAAAACATCAGAGCTGGTAATTCATAAGATTGAGGAGGCCTATTGAGTATCTGCAATATTGCAGCCACAGTAGAACTTTGAAGCATTAGTATGTAAAGGGCACAGTTTACAAAGGAAACGCCAGTCATATTTTATTTAAAAGGGAACTACTGAAAGATCTCCTTTATATCCTGGATTTTTTTCTCTCTGTTACCCCTAGGGCTTTCTTGTGGTTTTACAGCATCAGGAAATGTTAGTAATTTTAGTAAAACTCCGAATGCCATCAAATCTGTTTGTTAGCTGGGCATGGAACAGAGCCTTGAATCATTCATTTGTACCAACTATGTGGATTAATTCAGTAATAATGTAACAAGCGAAAAAAGACCCGTGCAATGCACAACTTTCTACACATGCCCCATGACTGTGATAGAACATTTAGGTAGTCAGTCATCTTTGTAAGGCCTTATGATAAGAACTGCTTCCAAAAAAAAGATTACAATAATGTCACATTCTGTCAAATAAAAGATACATTTTCAATAGCTTCGGTACTTTCCTTAAACTTCACAAATAACTTGTGGTGTCTGTCACTTTGAGAAGTACTAGGGCCCAATGTTGAAGTGTCTCTGTTTGGCTGCAACCTGATATGATTTCCTCATGAACTAAAAGCAACATTGAAATGTGTGTGGGTTAAGGCACCACCATTTCTAATGTAGTTAAACTCACCCAAGGCCCTGCCATTGTCACGCACGTTGGTGTTTATGAGCCTCTCTGAACTTACGACCACTGCTACTGAAATGTTTTACGACCTCTAATGTTTAGAAGTTGTCAACGCTATCAAAAGGTTCACAACCTCAATTGACACTCCTCATTAATCCTAAACGACAACAAAGATCAGGATTCTGTGGTAAATTATTTGTACGTTTATACCTCTGGCAGGATTGCTGCAGCATCACAGATTATGTTCATCACTTTCTTTTTTTGCGAAGCCCTGATAATTATAGTTGTTTCTGCTGATCGATCTGTGCTATGTTGCAACCTTAACAGAGCTGAAATATTTCCTTTACATTGGTGGATTAATTTTGTGTGGGAAGGAACTGCAGATTTTGGTTTACACCGAAGAAAGGCACAAACCGCTGGAGTAATTCAGCGGGACAGGCAGCATCTCTGGAGAGAAGGAATGGGTGACGTTTCGGGGGGAGACCCTTCTTCAGACTGGGAGTCAGGGGAGAGGGAGACTAGAGATATGGAAGGGTAAGGCGTGAAACGACAGATCAAAGCAGACGGGTCTCGACACGAAACGTCACCCATTCCTTCTATCCGGAGATGCTGCCTGACCCGCTGAGTTACTCCAGCTTTTTGTGTCTATCTTTGGTGGATTAATTTTGTTCAATCAAGATTCAAATTGGTATTTAAGAGTATTAGTGAACAGAAATATGAGTATTGAAAATCATGGCGTTGAAGATGGGGCTCATATTGATTTGGGACATTGGTGGTGGGTTTGATAAAGTTTTTAAAGGATAGGAATGGGCAGAATTCCAATATGTGTGGTGAAGGCGGCAAATATATGGGATGAAAGGGAATGATTGTTCAAAAGGTTTGCATCAGAAAATCTGACTTCAGCAGGGGTGCTGGGGAATCAGAGATTGGTAGGGGTTGCTAGACCAAGTGGGCCCATTGGGCCCAAACCTCTCCTCCCCCCTCCTCCCCCCTCCTCCCCCCTCCTCCCCCCTCCTCCCCCCTCCTCCCCCCTCCTCCCCCCTCCTCCCCCCTCCTCCCCCCTCCTCCCCCCTCCTTCCCCTCCTTCCCCTCCTTCCCCCTCTTCCCCCTCTTCCCCCTCTTCCCCCTCTTCCCCCTCCCTCTCCTCTTCACCCGCCCTCCCCTCTTCCCCCTCCTCCCCCTCCTCCCCCCTCCTCCCCCCTCCTCCCCCCTCCTCCCCCCTCCCCTCCCCTCGCCCCCTCCCCTTCCCCCTCCTCCCCTCTTCCCACTTCCCACTTCCCTCTTCCCTCTTCCCTCTTCCCTCTTCCCCCTCCCCCTCTTCCCCCCTCTTCCCTCTTCCCCCTCCCCCTCTTCCCCCCTCTTCCCTCTTCCCCCTCCCCCTCTTCCCCCCTCTTCCCCCCTCTTCCCTCTTCCCCCTCCCCCTCTTCCCCCTCTTCCCTCTTCCACCTCCCCCTCTTCCCCCCTCTTCCCTCTTCCCCCTCCCCCTCTTCCCCCCTTTTCCCTCTTCCCCCTCCCCCTCTTCCCTCTTCCCCTTCCCCCCTCTTCCCTCTTCCCCCTCCCCCTCTTCCCCCCCTTCCCTCTTCCCCTCCCCCCTCTTCCCTCTTCCCCCTCTCCCTCTTCCCCCTCTTCCCTCTTCCCCTCTCCCTCCCTCCCCCCTCCCCCCATCCCCTCTTCCCCTCCCCTCCCCCTCCTCCCCCCCTCCCACCACCCGTTCCCCCTCTCCCCTTCCCCTCCCCCCCACTCCATCCCCCTCAGCCCTCCTTTCTTCCCTCCTCCCCCCTCCACCCCCCTTCCTCCCTCCCTCCCTAGGAGATAGATTTAAACTTTAAAATGTGAAATTTTTAAAAAATATAACACCAATTTCAATGAAACTACTCCCATTAGCACCAAAGGGATGACGGTGAGTAAGGTGGGCCTAAAATTGTCACGCTATCGTGTACCATTTTGGCTGTAGTTCAGGAACAAACAAACAAACAAACAAACCAGAGTTGTAATATATAGATGAAGAGATGTCAAGGTGCAAATGAGTGCAAAAAGATTATGTACAGTAGAACAAGTGTGAACTTATTCGAACACCAGGATGAAAAGTGAATAAGAAGGAACTGCAGAAGCTGATTTACACCGAAGATAGACACAAAATGCTGAAGTAACTCAGCGGGACAGGCAGCATCTCTGGAGAGAAGGACAGGGTGACGTTTTGACTGAGAGTCTGAAGAAGGGTCTCAACCTGAAACATCACCCATGAAAAGGTTGGAAATGAAGAACTGAAGATAGGGAGTTTTTGTAAGTCACCAAGTACAGGGGATTTTTTCCACCAGGATTTGATTCCGTTTCCTCCTGAGATGCTGCCAGACCCAAGATGAGTTACTCCGGCACTTTGTGTTTTGACAGAGAGCACAGTTTTGAAACTATTGAGGTGTACAGAAATTGGAAAAAGGAAGGTTAACCAACAGAACATTGTAACATTTGACTCTGGAGATGTCATATGTATGGGTAAAAGATTTAACAGCAAGGAAGAAAATCCTTCCCTTCTCACTGAGCCTTACCAAGGTTTGTTTAGTTTAGTTTAGTTTAGAGATACAGCACAGAAACAGGCCCTTCGGCCCACCGAGTCCACGCCGACCATTCATCATCCATCACACTAGTTCCATGTTATTCCACTTTCTCAAACACTCTCTACACACTAGGTAGGACACTTTACAGAGGCCCATTAACCAACAAACCCGCACGTCTTTGAGATGTAGGGAAAAGCCGGAGCACCTGGAGAAAGCCCACGCAGTCACAGGGAGAACGTACAAACTATACACTGGAATTTAGAAGGATGAGAGGAGATCTTATCGAAACGTATAAGATTATTAAGGGGTTGGACACGTTAGAGGCAGGAAACATGTTCTCAATGTTGGGGGAGTCCAGAACAAGGGGCCACAGTTTAAGAATAAGGCGTAGGCCATTTAGAACTGAGATGAGGAAAAACTTTTTCAAGTCAGAGAGTTGTGAATCTGTGGAATTCTCTGCCTCAGAAGGCAGTGGAGGCCAATTCTCTGAATGCATTCAAGAGAGAGCTAGATAGAGCTCTTAAGGATAGCGGAGTCAGGGGGTATGGGGAGAAGGCAGGAACGGGGTACTGATTGAGAATGATCAGCCATGATCACATTGAATGGCGGTGCTGGCTCGAAGGGCCGAATGGCCTCCTCCTGCACCTATTGTCTATTGTCTATTATCCACACAGACAGCACCCGTAGTCAGGATCGAACCTGGGTCCCTTGCACTGTGAGGCAGCAACTCAGTTGGTTATAATAAATGAAGCAACAAGAGGAATCTCCTGATTTTTTTAGTTTGCTGCCTTGCAGGTGCAAAGCCACCTGTGACAATGCAAACACCACATCTGATTGTATGTCCTGACTGACCAAGTGTTTACTCAGTGACACCACGCATCTCTTTACATCTTTCCTGTCAAAAGAAATCACTGCTTAGAGAAATAAACACACGATCATAACAGGCACTACAAAAGCACATGGTCTTTCCAGCTTGCAGGCAGCTGACCAGGTGTTCCACATCTGCAATCAGGGACTATTGTTTAACTTGTGAGATCCTCAGCTGGTGTTTTGGTTTTTGTAACTTGCTTTGCAGACTTTGGACAGTTCAAAGAACCACTGGTGCTCCTTTCAGAACAGTTCTTATCCTTGTTCATTCCTTACAGTGCAATCAATGTACAATGAAGGGGTTGCCATAGGTTACACAATAGACAATAGGTGCAGGAGGAGGCCATTCAGCCCTTCGAGCCAGCACCACCATTCAATGTGATCACGGCTGATCATTCTCAATCAGTACCCCGTTCCTGCCTTCTCCCCATACCCCCTGACTCCGCTATCCTTAAGAGCTCTATCTAGCTCTCTCTTGAATGCCATCAGAGAATTGGCCTCCACTGCCTTCTGAGGCAGAGAATTCCACAGATTTACGACTCTCTGACTGAATAGGTTTTTCCTCATCTCTGTTCTAAATGGCCTACCCCTTATTCTTAAACTGTGGCCCCTGGTTCTGGACTCCCCCAACATTGGGAACATGTTTCCAGCCTCTAACGTGTCCAACCCCTTAATGATCTTATATGTTCCAATAAGATCCCCTCACATCCTTCTAAATTCCAGGAAGGATGTGCTTTTGGCAATTATGTTGCCCGTGACACGTTGGAACCATGTTTCTATGGAGAATCTTCAATCAGTTCCGGAACTGATCGGAACTGATTGAAGATTCTCCATAGAAACATGGTTCCAATGTGTCAAAGGGAACATAATTGGCAAAAGCACATCCTGGATCAGTGCATGTTCCGTCTCAGCGTCACTCAATGCGCATGCAGTAAATGATCTATTTTCCATCATTGTTCTCCAGTCCAGACTGAGGTGAATCACATGGTACAGTCTCCTCTCCCTTAAGATATAATAGTGAAAATTGCCTTAAATAACTATCTCCGATCTGCTGTGTCTATGTATCCATTCCCCCAATCAATAAGTGTACTAATATTTATTTATTTTCATATTTCATATACAGCGCGGAAACAGGCCTTTTCGGCCCACCAAGTCCGCACCGACCAGCGATCCCCGCACATTAACACTATCCTACACACACTAGGGACAATTTTTTTACATTTACCCAGTCAATTAACCTACATACCTGTACGTCTCAAACTCAAACAAGCACTCCTGCCTTATTTATTTGCTACTTCAGAGAGCATTTTCTACAACTCTCTAAAGCTGGTCTCGACCCAAAATGTCACCCATTCCTTCTCTCCAGAGATGCTGCCTGTCCCGCTGAGTTACTCCAGCTTTTTGTGTCTCTCTTTGATGTAAACCAGCATCTGCAGTTCCTTCCTCCACATAAATATCAACCTGATTTAATGACTTCCCTGACCTCTACCACCTTGTCTACAGAGTACCGGTGTGACAGGTGGGTTGTACATTGTTTAGTTCAGTTCAGTTTATTGTCACGTGTACCGAGGTACAGTGAAAAGCTTTCGCTGCGTGCTATCCAGTCAGCAGAAAGACAACAGATGATTACCATCGAGCTATTTGCTGTGTATACATGATAAGGGAATAACCTACAGTGCAAGGGTCATGGTGGCATGGTGGTACAGCGATAGAACTACTGCCTTACAGCACTATAGACCCGGGTTTGATCCTGACTGCGGGCCTGTCTGTACGGAGTTTGTACGTTCTCCCTGTGACCTGCGTGGGTTTTCCCCGAGATCTTTGGTGTCCTCCCACACTCCAAAGACCTACAGGTTTGTAGGTTAATTGGCTAGGTGTAAATTGTCGCTGGTGTGTGTAGAATAGTGTTAATATGCGGGGATCGCTGGGCGGCGCGGACTCAGTGGGCTGAAGGGCCCATTTCCGCACTGTAGCTCTGAACTAAACCCAATAAATTCCAATCAAAGATAATTTAAGGGTCACCAATGTGGTAGGTGATAGTTCAGGGCTGTTCTCGTCTTGAATCAAGGCACATTAAGCTGATTCTCTCACTGTTTCTCGTGCGTTAATATCAGTAGGCATCTCACATCTGTTTCCTCAGATGACCAAAGGTGATGGGATCGGGAAATCGCATCGTCAACATTTTCCCTCCATTGAGAGACGCACTTGACATTTGGCAGTGTCTCACCATGGACCTTCATTATGGGGGGGTAGTGTTGAACCGCTTGGTAGAGGCCCTGTGCTTTCCTGATATTAGGTGTAAGGCCCATTCTCTTGTATACTTCAGTGAACAAGGTGATGGCATTAAAGATGGCTGAAGTTGGGGGAGCTCATATTTTGCTTGGGCAGGGTATGCTTTTGGCAATTATGTCCCCCCCCCCCCCCACCGAGCAGTATGAATATTGATTTATCTCTCTCTCTCTCCATCCGTTCCCCATCCCATCCTAGTTCTCCGACTAGTTTTGCTGGCCTCCTGATTACATTTTACTGAATGTATCCCTCATTGTCACTTTCCCCTCAGTTAACAATGTACCATTTCCTTGATTATCGTCCCCATTTGATCTGTTGTTTTCTCACCTTACCCTTCCGTATCTCTACGTCTCTCCCTCCCCTGACTGTCAGTCTGGCGAAAGGTCTCAACCCGAAACGCCACCCATTCCTTCTCTTCCGAGATGCTGCCTGTCCCGCTGAGTTACTCCAGCATTTTTGTGTCTACCTTCGATCTAAACCAGCATCTGCAGTTTGTTTTCCTGGAGTTTGAAGGGAGGTGGGCAGAAACAGCTGCCCATTGCAAATTGACAGGTGTGACAGTCACACACATTCTCCATCCACTTATTCAGGTGATACCTGCTGCTCCCACAGCCCAACATTGCACAGATGCACAAGGCCTTGCCCAGTAACATGTGAAACAAAATAAATAACAACGTCAATCACATGTTAATTCAAATAGGGTCCTGTAAGCATGTCCATTACATACCGGAAAAGAAACGCAAACGAAAATCGTCACGATCCCGCTCACTCACCGAGACATCTATACACTAAAACTCGTTTGTTTGTTTGTTTGTTCCTGAACTACAGCCAAAAAGGCACAGGATAGCGCGACAATTTTAGGCCCACCTTACTCACCGTCATCCCTTTGGTGCTAATGGAAGAAGTTTCATTGAAATCGGGGTTATATTTTTTAAGTTATTCACATTTTAACGTTTAAATCTATCTCCTCGGGGGGAGAATGGGGCTGAGGAGGATAAGGGGTGTTGAGGGGGATGGAGTAGGGGGGAGGGGGAGGGGGGAGTGGGGAAGGAGGGAGGGGAGTGGGGGGAGTGGGGGAGGGAGAGGAGTGGGGAGGGGGAAGTGGGGAAGGAGGGAGGGAGGGGAGTGGGGTAGGGGGAGTGGGGAGGGAAGGGGGAGTGGGGAGGGAAGGGGAGGGAGGGAGGGAGGGGGGGAGTGGGAAGGGGGGGTGGGGGAGTGGGGAGGGAGGGAAGGAGGGGAGGAGGGGAGGAGGGGAGGGAGGGAGGGAGGGAAAGAGGGAGAGAGGGAAAGAGGGAGAGAGGGAGAGAGGGAGAGAGGGAGAGAGGGAGAGAGGGAGAGAGGGAGAGAGGGAGAGAGGGGGGAGGAGTGGGGAGGGTGGAGAGGAGAGGGTGCTGCACCAATGCAGGAGAGGTTTGGGCCCAACGGGTCAACTTGGTCTTGTAAAGCAATTAAACCACCAAAATCATCGTAGCTTTGAACAAATTAACCATAAATACACCTCATTAATAGTTTTGAAAGCAGTATTTTCTTACCTCGAAGAAGCAAAACTGGAAAATACGGATGAAACGCACATCGGTACACACACAGCAGCTCTGCTGACAAGTGACCATGCACGGTCGAGATACCGAACTCGCATATTCATCTAGAGTTGCTGCTTAAAAAAGATGTTGGAGAAACAGAGAATCAGAATGACGTGTAGAAACAAGGAAAAAGGTTTAAAAATGGTCCCGACCCGAAACGTGACCTATCCGTGTTCTCCTGAAATACTGCCTGACCTGCTGAGTTACTCCACACTTTGTGTTTTTAATCAGAATAACTCTATCTAGTGTTGCGTGAGGTGAGAGAAATCATCCCCTTGTAAAATAATTTATATTAAAAGCTCGTAAGGGAAAGTAATTTAATTACATAAATTGTTGCTATTAAAAAGGAAGTAATGAGTCTTGTTTAACGTATTGGAAAGTGGAATTATCAGTGCGTTAGAATGTCTACTGTCCACACAGTGTTGATTTGATGGGTGCTTGGTTAGTGTAAGTGTCCTCATGGTGAGTTCCTGATCCTAGCTGGACTGTTGGGAGATAATATTGTGCTTATACCTCAGGAGAGGAATAGAGAAACATTGATTCAGCCCAAGACCACGTAACCCCCGGCAACTGGCTTTTGATCAGCAATCCAAAAGCACTGGGAATGGGTCAGATACCCATCATCAGACTTGGCCTGTCAGGGGAAGGACCACAAAGGATTAAACAAAGATGTAAGGAGATTAAATGAGCTGGAATTCATCATAAGAGCTGTCTGATTCTGTTCCAATAGATGCAGCGGGTGGAATCTGAAGACCTAGAATTTGTAATCATGTCCAGCTCTATGCAAAGGGTCTCGACCCAAAGCGTCACCCATTCCTTCTCTCCAGAGATGCTGCCTGTCCCGCTGAGTTACTCCAGTAAAAGCCCCAGTATGTGGGCTGGTGCCTGTGTCTCACACTCTTCCAGTGGGGGGCTCGGTGAGCACGGTAGCTTGTTTATTTAATTTGGCTTTGGTTCTGTTCTTGGCACGCTTTCAAAGTTGTGAACCTCTCCTGACATTCGATTAAGTGTGGCCCATGTCAGGGAAATATCGTAGAATTCTTATCAAGCTCAGATGCACACTCGTGGATAAAGCCTTTGTCTTTTACAGCACAGTGTAATAAATGTCTGTGTGTCCCTTCAAAGGATTTATCATCCCTGGGACTTGATATCAGCCACAGCTTTAAAATGATCCCCAGAGAGGTGAAATGTACACTTGTAGTGGATTGTCTCCTAAATCTTCAAAGCCTACACTTCCAGTATGACCATCGAGTTTCCACATCACCCCTTCTCCCAAAAGCAGATTCTAAAAAAGCATTGTTGTCTCGAAAACTAGCTCGCAAGGCTATATACCAGGTTAATGAACAGTCATCATGCTGATACTAATATTATATTCATATCACTGATATTAATCATATTATTATATTAATATCAACTTTTTTACGGTTTATTTTAAGTAAACCAATTCTACCACAAAATGTCAAAGGGCAGGGCAACTGTTATAACACAATCTGTGCAGCCAAGGATCTGCAGAACAATGTTAAAGTCCAGCCTGAATTGTTCGTTCCACCCACATCAAATATGATCTACTCCTTGTGTAAAAGAGAATATATTTCTACATCTGATCATTTCAACTGCAAATAAAAATTGAAACATAGAAATATAGAAACATAGAAAATAGGTGCAGGAGGAGGCCTTTCGACCCTTCAAGCCAACACCGCCATTCAATATGATCATGGCTGATCATCCACAATCAGAACCCCGTTCCTGCTTTCTCTCCATAATCCTTGATTCCGTTAGCCCTAAGACCTGTATCTAACTCTCTCTTGAAAACATCCAGTGAATTGGCCTCCACTGCCTTCTGTGGCAGAGGATTCCACAAATTCACGACTCTCTGGGTGAAAAGGTTTTCCTCATCTCAGTCCTAAGAAACATAGTGATTCACTAAGGAGTTATTTGTTGTATTTAATGGTCTAATCTGCCACTAAAGTTTTTTTTCAATTCCAGTCACCCGGATTCTGCTCTTATCCTCTGTCCACACAGGCCTCACCCGCATTTATCCACAAAGAGGAAATTATAAGGTTTTAACTCATTGAACTACCCAGAAATAATATGGCAACTAAGGAACATAGCACAGAGATATTTCGCTTTGCAGGTGCACCTAATGTACAATATATATCATGTACAGAGTATTGTGAAAGCCTTTCAAAGTTTTCTGTCCATTTTATTAATGCAATAAGTATGGGCTTGCTTTATTATCCCACACTGCTCCATGCCCCATAGCATGGATGATCGTGCAGAGAAATTGGCTGGATTTGTGAGACATATTCATTTTCCCCAAAATGAAGCTTTTCACAGGGTTAGGATGGGGAGAAGGCAGTGGGTGGGTGGGGAGAGAGAATGACACTCTACTAGGATATTAGATGCAGAGTTCTGGAAACTTATAGGTAACTCTTGACAATTCAAAAGTTTTCTTCCAGAACAATGGTAACAAATCTGATGGAAAAAAAACTGCAGATGCTGGTTTAAATCGAAGGTAGACACATAATGTTGGAGTAAATGCTGGAGAGTTAGATAGAGCTCTTAATGATAGCGGAGTCAGGGGGTATGGGGAGAAGGCAGGAACGGGGTACTGATTGTGAATGATCAGCCATGATCATATTGAATGGCGGTGCTGGCTCGAAGGGCTGAATGGCCTACTGCTGCACCTATTGTCTATTGTCTATTGTCTATTGTAACTCAGCGGGTTAGGCAGCATCTCCGGAGAGAAGGAATGGGTGACGTTTCGGGTCGAGACCCTTCTTCAGACTACGAAGGGTCTCGACCCATTCCTTCTCTCCCGAGATGCTGCCTGACCCATTGAGCTACTCCAGCTTTCTGTGTCTGTCTACCTTCGTAACAAACCTGAATACCGAAATCCTTCTTCTTTATCGATTTTGATTATTTCGATGTGTTGTTTAAAGCATTCTAAACTCCAGCTCCGGCCATACTGCGTTGTAATTTATAGACTGCGGAGAAGAGGGTTTGTGGAATGAGCTGCAGTGAAATTAATAGTCTTGCTGAAGACTAGTGATGCATTTTAGGATCACTTAATAAGAAGTACTAAAGTGTGCAGCTACTAGTCAGCAATACTGAATGATAATACGTGGAACACTTTGAGGTATGTTCGATGCAATAAAGAAAATGGGATCAAGACTGTGTGGAATTCTATAACATTATTAAGGTGTTGATTTTAAAGTAATTGCCTGACCAGAGTCCCATCGCATTTTGATTAATGACCTGCACCTTCTGGAATGCCCAAGTACAATGACAACATCAGAAATTAACTTCCTTTGTTATCCAGGAAAACAAATCCCCTGAGAAATCATTACTTTTGAATTTAAAGTAGAACAAACAATAATTAAAATGAGTTTGTATACTGCTGTTATATATCCATAGGAGAGTTAGGTTGAAAGATTAAAACTTATACCATCGGCAATTAAATAGTGCTTTTGTGACAATACCTTATTATATTATGTTCCCCTGATAGTATTTAATAGAATTTAATGTGAGTGTACATTTCTAATAAAGAAAGTACAGTCAGGCATGATTAAAGGCTGCAGATGTATGTCCTGTGTGGCTGCTGCCCCCTAGTGACTATTCAGTGCATTTCAACACAATGTATTTTATCATTGAGAACGTGAATTGGCATTGGGAATGAGTATTTGTCTCACAAAATTGAAGCTCTTATTTGTTTTACAATAATAATAGTTTCATTCGGAGTGGTGGCACACAGGAGTATTAGCAGCCCACAGCCAATGTCATAAAATGTTCGTGTTGAACCCTCCTTCTGCAGAGACCTCTCTCAAGAGATGCTGCCTGTCCCGCTGAGCTATTCTAGCATTTTGTGTCCATCTTCTGTGTAAACCAGCATCTGCAATTGCATCCCACACCCACCCCTCATTCTGTATAGACTGATGCACAATCTGCCCTTGTACCACCTTGTAGCAAAAGATCCGAACAGAGGCTTGTATTCACTGGAGTTTAGAAGGATGAGAGGGGATCTTATAGAAACGTATCAAATTATAAAAGGACTGGACAAGCTAGATGCAGGAGAAATGTTCCCAATGTTGGGGGAGTCCAGAACCAGGGGCCACAGTCTTAGAATAAAGGGGAGGCCATTTAAAACTGAGGTGAGAAGGAACTTTTTCACCCAGAGAGTTGTGAATTTGTGGAATTCTCTGCCACAAAGGGCAGTGGAGGCCAATTCACTGGATGGATTTAAGAGAGAGTTAGATAGAGCTCTAGGGGGCGAGTGGAATCAAGGGGGATGGGGAGAAGGCAGGCACGGGTTACTGATTGTGGATGATCAGCCATGATCACAATGATTGGCGGTGCTGGCTCGAAGGGCCGAATGGCCTCCTCCTGCACCTATTTTCTATGTTTCTATGTAACCAGTGCTCCACAGAATAAAGAATAACATTTTGAGGGCTTGCTCTTCAATCTTGTGAATGGCTATTTAAAGTATTCCGTTGACAAAGGCACTAAGGAGAGTTGCTGGCTAATTCCATGGACCATAGCACAGGCAGGGATTTCAATATCATCTAAGTGATTTTTTTATTTATTCCTCGGCTTCGAAAAGCACAACATTTAAGATATGCACTTTTGGTATCACCCCTGGAAAATTCGGTGGCAAAGATAAGGATTCAATTGTCAGCCACCACAAATAAAAGCTTGTGGCGAGGCCAGTAGGTGAACACACTGGGCCATCACAAGAAGGGGGAAGCATGTGGAAAAGCAAACATGTACAATGGAGGGATTCGACCAAGGTCACAAAAATAAAAATGTCAACTGAACTTACTGGCTCCCATCCTTCATTAATAACTTAGCTGTGCATAAATTGTTGGCCCGTGGAATAAAACATTCAAGATAGATTTTTCAGTAAAAATACACAGTCATAGATTAGTGCTGAGCCTAAACTGGAGTTTGTATTGGTTGAAGAAAGATAATGGAAGACAGACACAAAAAGCTGGAGTAACTCAGCGGGTCAGGCAGCATCTCTGGAGAAGAGCAATGGGTGACGTTTCGGGTCGAGACCCTTCTTCAGACTGAGAGACAGGGAAAGGGAAACAAGAGATGTAGCCTATTCCTTTTCTCCAGAGATGCTGTCTGACCTGCTGAGTTACTCCAGCTTTTTGTGTCGACCTTGGATTTAAACCAGCATCTACAGTTCCTTCCTACAGAAAGATAATGGATTTGGAGTTTAAAATTAAAATCCCCATAAACTAGGATTCTAGCCGTATTAGAGCCCGACTTAAATATGCCGCTCAGCAGTTTAGTAACTTGGTTTGTTTATGTGTCTGTACTGAGTACCCAAAAGAGTTTAGAGTATTAGCCCTGTGAATAAACTTGGGAAAGCTCTCTGAAATTGCATTCTGTCTCCGCTCATTTCTTCGAGCCATTTTCCTCCAACACAACAAACAAATTTACAGCCGTCTATGTCTAAAAATAATCATTTACAATCGGTAAATGCTCCTTGCTAAAAAACAATCTGCTAAAAATTAACAAATATTCTAATATATAAAATGATATATAAAATTATTAACAAAAAAGTTCTACATTAAAAAGTTCTACATCCTGAAGTGTTGTTTCGCAGAAGTCTATGTTGAATTTTATGAAGTTTATAATTTATTGAGGAAAATAGCTGTGCCAGTAATGTTTAATGCCAGAGCTGCTTAGTGCCACTGTCCTGTGTGCCAACAACTTACCATGCGTTTGTTTTTCTGTGCAAATTTCCCTTTGTGTTGGCATTTATCTGTGACCGATGATTTAGTGTTCCAGTGTCGCTCAGCACCAGTTCCTCTCGACGTCCCTTTAAACTGCTACCTCTGTGCAGGTGTTCCCTTGTGCCCGCGCCCCTCTGTGCCAGTACCCTCCTGTGCTCGTGTTTCTCAGTGCCAATGACACTCTGTGCCAGTGTTCTGTGCCAGTAACCCTCCATAATAGTGCCCTTCTGTGCTGATATCTCTCTTCAGCCCAGATAGAAAGTCTTGGTCCAAAGCGTCAACTGTCCAATTCCCACCACATGTGCTGCTCCACCCGTTGAGTTCCTCCCATTGTGCCAGTGGCCCTCTGTGCTGGTGTACAAATGTGCCAGTGTCTCACTGCATCACTGTCCCTCTGTGCCAGGGTCCCTCTGTGCCAATATCTCTCTGTGACAGTCACCACATCAGTGTCTCTCTGTGCCAGGGTCCCTCTTTCAGTGTCACCGCATCAGTGTCCATGTCCCTCTGTGTGAGAGTCACTGCATTAGTGCTTCTCTGTGCTTGTATCTCTCTGTGCCAGTGTGCCTCTGTGCCAGTGTCCCTCTGTGCCAGTGTGCCTATGTGCCAGTGTGCCTCTGTCCCCCTCCAATGTGCCTTGGTGCCAGTGTGCCCCAGTGCCAGTGTTTTTCTGTGCCAGTGTTTTTCTGTGCCAGTGTGCCCCTGTGCCAGTGTGCCCCTGTGCCAGTGTGCCTCTGTGCCAGTGTGCCCCGTCCCCCAATGTGCCTCTGTGCCAGTGTGCCTCTGTGCCAGTGTCCCCCTGTCCCCCCAGTGTGCCTCGGTGCCAGTGTGCCCCGGTGCCAGTGCCTCTGTGCCAGTGTGCCCCTGTGCCAGTGCTTCTCTG
Source organism: Rhinoraja longicauda (assembly GCF_053455715.1). Classification (NCBI taxonomy): domain Eukaryota; kingdom Metazoa; phylum Chordata; class Chondrichthyes; order Rajiformes; family Arhynchobatidae; genus Rhinoraja; species Rhinoraja longicauda. The sequence goes on along the minus strand of NC_135965.1, from coordinate 3,324,263 downwards.
TGCCAGTGTGCCCCTGTGCCAGTGTTCCCATGTGCCAGTGTGCCCCTGTGCCAGTGTGTCTCTGTGCCAGTGTGTCTCTGTGCCAGTGTGCCCCTGTGCCAGTGTTCCCATGTGCCAGTGTGCCCCTGTGCCAGTGTGCCCCTGTGCCAGTGTGCCCCTGTGCCAGTGTGCCCCTGTGCCAGTGTGCCCCGGTGCCAGTGTTTCTCTGTGCCAGTGTGCCTCTGTGCCATTGTCCCTCTGTGCCAGTGTTTCTCTGTGCCAGTGTGCCTCTGTGCCAGTGTGCCTCTGTGTGCCTCTGTGCCAGTGTGTCTCTGTGCCATTGTCCCTCTGTCCCAGTGTCCCTCTGTGCCAGTGTGCCCCTGTGCCAGTGTCTCACTGTATCGGTGTGTTGTGTGCTGATATTTCTCTGTGAGTTGGACCACTACTGGTGTTCCTTTGTGCTCGAGTCTTTCTGCGGTGCTGCCTTTCAGTATTGGTGCTACAAGGTGACCATTTCCACCTATGCCTCTTTTTTCTCCGTGTTGTGACCCTGGGTCCCTGTTTCTTTCTGTCCAAAGGGCTTCCTGGCCTTCTGTCTCTCCCTGCCAGTGATTCTGTTTATTTCTGTGTCAGTTGCTGTGCAATTCACAGTGACAGTTTCCTCGTGTGTTCCCAACTCTCGGTCCCAGTGCCGTTATCTCTCTGTGCCTGGGTGTTTCTGTGCCCGTGATGTGACATCCCGATGGCTCTTTGTGCTGATGCCCTCTGCACTGTTTACCATCTGTGCCACATCTCTCCACCACTGTATCGTACGGTGGCCAGTGCTCTGTGTTGTGCCCACAGCAACCTCGGTTTTCACACCAAGGGCAGTGGGTGTATGGAACGAGCTGCCAGAGGAGGTAGTTGAGGCTGGGACTATCCCAACGTTTAAGAACCAGTTAGACAGGTACATGGATAGGACAGGTTTGGAGGGATATGGACCATAGGCGGGCAGGTGGGACTAGTGTAGCTGGGACATGATGGCCAGTGTGGGCAAGTTGGGCCGAAGGGCCTGTTTCCATGCTGTATCACTCTGACACTAGTGCTCTGTGCCTGTAGGTCTTTGTATCAGTAAACCCGTGTCTCTCTGTTATTGATGTCCTGTGCCCATGTTCTGCCAGTGACTGCTGGTTCCATGGACAGTCCATGCCAGTGTTCCAGTGTCTCTCTGTTATTGATGTCCTGCGCCCATGTTCTGCCAGTGACTACTGGTTCCATGGACAGTCCATGCCAGTGTTCTAGTGACTCTCTGCGGCAGTACCTTTTATATCAGTGGCCTCAACGTCAGTCACACTTTGTGCCTCTGACCCTCAGTGCCAGCCACTCTATGCCAGTGACACTCTTTTTTAAAAATCAAAAATATTTATTCAAATATTAAAATAATATATACAATACACTAAAACCAAAACAGAACCCACCACCATAACACAAACCAAACAATAAACTAGTATGCAACTATCATACAATCCTTGTCAAGGATGCATTCAACCGCCTGCAGTTCCCAGCGGTCCCGGAAATCCCCCAGGGTGCCCATGGACAGCGCGTAGTCCCTCTCTAACCCCACCCGGGCGCGGACGGACGGAACCCCGGAAAAGGGGCAGGCAGCTGGCTCGGGCAGAGCCCTCTTCCGCCTGGCGCCGTGACTCACGGATGTCCAGCTTGGCCGGGCCCAGGAGCAACCCAACCAGCCAGGACATATGCCAGTGACACTCTGTGCCAATGGCAATGTGTGTCAAAGCCACTCTGTGGTGGTACCATCTACACCGATGATGCTTTGTGCTGGTGACACTCTGCAGTGGTGCGCATTGCACGTGTGATCCTCAGTACCAGTGATGCACCATTTCTGACACAGCAGCACAGTGACACACGGATTGGCGGCTCTCTGCATTTGTGCTGATAGCCCTCTGTGCCAGTGTCTCTTGTGCCCGTAACATTCCCGATGCCAAACATCCCGTGTGCAGGTCACTTGTTAGTGATTCAATCCACCAGGGCCACAGGCCCATCACTCAGCTGGGACGTCACTGGTAAATTATACAAATGAGCCAAAACGTGTATAAATAAAGGACTTGACAGAGAACCATGCCATGTTTTCCACTGAAGACAGCCACAAAAGCTGGAGCAACTCAGCGGGACAGGCAGCCATCTCCGGAGAGAAGGAATTGGTGACGTTTTGGGCCGAGACCCTTCGTCAGAGTCAGACAGCATCACTGGAGAAAAGGAAGGGGCAGATTGGGTTTCGGGTCATTTTGGATCGAGGCCCTTCTTCCTTCTCTGCAGAGATACTGTCTGTCTGACCCTCTTAGTTACTTCAGCTTTCTGTGTCTCTCTTCAGGCTAAAACAGCATCTGCAGTTGCTTCCCACACCATGCTTTCCACTCCTTGTTTATTCCACAGAGGCAGACTCCTGGAAGAAGGTTTTGCTCTAAATATTGTTGCAAAATACAGAGAGCCAGTAGACACGTGTTGGCATCCTGAAAACCATTTTTACAAATGCCACATATACTTCTCATTTAACATTTGGTGGTGCAGCGGTAGAGTTGCTGCCTTACAGCGAATGCAGCGCCGGAGACTCAGGTTCAATCCTGACTACGGGCGCAGTCTGTACGGAGTTTGTACGTTCTCCCCGTGACCTGCGTGGGTTTTCTCCGAGATCTTCGGTTTCCTCCCACACTCCAAAGACGTGCAGGTTTGTAGGTTAACTGACTGGGTAAATGTAAAAATTGTCCCTAGTGTTTGTAGGATAGTGTTAATGTACGGGGATCGCTGGGCGGCGCGGACTCGGTGGGCCGAAGGGCCTGTTTCCGTGCTGTATCTCTAAATCTAAAAAATCTAAAATCTAAACAACAAGGTGAAAATAAAACATCCAAAATAGCTGTCCAGTGCCCGTGTATTTCACTAGAGCACAAACATTTCCAGGTACCTCTTGTATGTGATGGGCTATCCCCATTGATAACGTTCTCTCCGCTTGTGTTTCTCTCCTGGTCTGTACCTGCTTTAGGGAACGCCTTTACTTTTCTTGGTTCATGAACATTTCTGCATTCCGATTTCACTGCTCCTTCTAATATTTTTTCTCATTCTGTGGAGACCACTATTTACTCGCAGTCTCACCCAGCCAGCGGCCACGTGCTCCCGCTCCACCAATGGCTTCCGCCATTGGTGGAGCGGGAGCACGTGGCCGCTGGCTGGGTGAGGTCACGTTGTGGTGAGGTCACTTTGGGGCTATTTGTGACTGTCTTCAGTGGAAAACATGGCATGGTTCTCTGTGAAGTCCTATGAGTTTATGAGTTCATAAATTCATATGTATTAGGCCATTTGGACAGAATTAGGCCATTTGCCCCATAAAGTCTACTCCACCATTTAATCTCCCCTGATCCATCTCTCCCCTTCAACCCTATTCTCCTGCCTTCTCCCCATCACCCCTGACACCCGCCCTGATCAAGAATCAATCTATCTCTGCCTTAAAAAATATCCACTGACGACCTCCACACCTTTCTATGGCAATGAATTCCACAGATTCACCACCCTCTGACTAAAGAAATTCCCCCTCATCTCTTTCCTAAAGAGGAGAGATCTTCTTTAATTCTGAGGCTTTAATTCTGAGGCTGTGACCTCTAGTCCTAGACTCTCCCACTAGTGGAAACATCCTCTTCACATCCACTCTATCCAGGCCTTTCACTATCCGATAAGTTTCAATGTGGTCCCCCCTCATCCTTCTAACCTACAGCAAGTAGAGACCCAGGGCCATCAAAGGCTCATCACATGCTCAGTCTGAAAAAGGGTCTCAACCCGAAACGTCACCCATTCCTTTTCTCCTGAGATGCTGCCTGACCTGCTGAGTTACTCCAGCATTTTGTGAATAAATACCTTCGATTTGTACCAGCATCTGCAGTTATTTTCTTATATCACATGTTAACCCACTCATTCCTGGGATCATTCCCGTAAACGAACGGCAATACGAATATCGCTGTAACTTAACTGGTGCACGTGACAATAAAAGACCTTTGAAACCTTTGAAACTGGACCCTCTCCAATGCCAGCACATCCTTCCTCAGATACGGGGCACAAAAGTAATTGCTCACAATACTCCAAATGTGGTCTGACCACAATTAGGGAGTGAACGCATTTGATAATATTGTTCCTTTATAACACGGGAATTATTACCCTTTGTGAAGATCAATCCTCCTTGAAATCCCAGCTCATCTCCCAAGTGGTGGGTTGGTCTGAGAACAGGTTCATCCTCACCCTCTCTGAAACACTTGTTTCAGGACAAGCGTTTTTTGGCGTCGACAGTATTGAATCATTATATTGATTTCCTCTGTGCAAGCATTCACTGCGAACCTTTTGGTGTCACTTGAATGGGCTTAACAACTATAATTTTGTGGCTTTTGCTCGCTGCTGTTCCATTCTCAAGGACAGATGAATGAACCTGTGCATGTATTACCGAAACGTCAACAATCACTGCGTGGTTCCTTCATGCGTGTATAATGTGCTTCCACATCTGTTGCGCCAGCTATCAGCCAGCCCTTCTCTAACTTTATTGCCCTGACCTTTTTTCTGCAGCATGAAGCATTTAGTGTAGGTTCCTGCTCATCGTTAAAGTACAGGTTCTGCTCTGGCCCTGTTTTTAATGTTGTTGGACAATTTGCTTGTGAGTAGGGTCGACAACTGTCCGTATTAGCCGGGACATTCCGTATATTTGGGGCTAAATTAGTTTGTTCCCCTTACGGGACCGCCCCTGTCCCATATTAGTAGGGGTTGCCAACTTCCTCGCTCCCAAATAAGGGACAAAAGTGTGACATCACCGCCCCAACATGACCTCAACGTGACCTCACCGCAACGCGACCTCACCCAGCCAGCGGGAGCACGTGGCCGCTGGCTGGGTGAGATCACGTGGGGCGCGCGGGGCTTTGACGTCACCCTTTGTCCCTTATTTGGGAGCGAGGAAGTTGGCAACCTTCATTGCGAGCTTCCAGCCAACGCAGCTAACTTACTTGCCTAGCCGCCTGAGACAATAGACAATAGACAATAGACAATAGACAATAGACAATAGACAATAGGTGCAGGAGTAGGCCATTCAGCCCTTCGAGCCTGTACGCACCGCCATTCAATGCGATCATGGCTGATCACTCTCAATCAGTACCCCGTTCCTGCCTTCTCCCCATACCCCCTCACTCCGCTATCCTTAAGAGCTCTATCCAGCTCTCTCTTGAAAGCATCCAACGAACTGGCCTCCACTGCCTTCTGAGGCAGAGAATTCCACACCTTCACCACTCTCTGACTGAAAAAGTTCTTCCTCATCTCCGTTCTAAGAGACTCACACATCTCAATCAGATGGGACTTGCCCCGATTGCCCGAAAACATTTCTCTTTTTGTAAAGTCCATCAGGCTCGGTGTCTCCATTGCCACCTTTGTTCTGGCTAGATCTGGCTCCAGACGCTCCCTTCCATTTCGGACTTCATCACGGACTTCTTTCATTTTTAACCTCAACTTCTGCCTCTTCACCTTCAGTTGCCTCTTCCTGCATCTCCCCATCTGGTCTCTGAATCACGATCGCTATCTAACTCTGCATCTGCTCATCCAGGCTTGGCACTTTCCAATTGCTCCTCCCTCTGCAAAGACCAAGAGACCATCAGCTTCGAACTTTACTCCACTGAGACTTCCAAGTGCTGAATTCCCCGAAATTCCTCTGGTGTTGTGCTCATTCCAAATTATAGTCATGTCTATCAAATAATGTGTTGAAACAGGTTAAATACGAGCTCTCCTGGAGCTGTCAAGAGAGTCAAGAGAGAGGAAAACTAGAGATATGAAAGGGTAAAGTGTGAAAACAACACATCAAAGCAGACGATGATTTGGAAACAGAGGTCTACTGAGGTTGCTAACTCAGTGTCACTCTCTCTCTCTCTGCACCCAGTTACTGCCTGGGACTGGAACATGTCTTGTGGTAATACTACGGCAATACTCTCTCATCTACGTCCAGCTGGATGACTAGCCATTCTGGCTCCCTGCTCCATGATATTCATCTACAGTACAGCTGAACTGTGCTTGAATTGCGACAACCTTCAAGATCCTATCATGGGGTACTTTTATCAGTCCTATCTACTGTTATATATTGCTTCCAAGTCCGGGCATGCCAAATTTTGAACCTACTTCAAAGAAATCCACATCAAAGCTCTGTTAATTCTTTGGGCTAGCACCTTCAGTGCGTTTTCCAGCAAGCTTCAATGTAGTCTAGTTGGCGATCAACAACACATCACTCGTTCAATCCAAAGGTAGACACAAAATACTGGAGTAACTCAGCGGGACAGGCAGCATCTCTGGAGAGAAGGAATGGGTGATGTTTCGGATGGAGACTCTTCGTCTGAACAAGGGTCTCGACCCGAAACGTCACCCATTCCTTCTCTCCGGAGATGCTGCCTGTCCCGCTGAGTTACTCCAGCATTTTGTGTCTTTCTTCGGTTTAAACCAGCATCTGCAGTTCCTTCCTAAACAGTTCTTCATAGTTTGCTCCTTCCCCGTGTTCAGATTTTATTGAACTGTATTCTATTATAGAACAGTTAGAAGAGAGATTTGTTGGTGGATAATTGTAGTTTTGGTTCGGATTAATATCTTATGTTTCCCTTTCCCCTGGCTCTCAGTCTGAGGAAGGGTCTCCACCCAGAACGTCACTAATTCCTTTCCTCAAAGATGCTAGCTGACCCACTGACTTAGTCCAACTTGTTGTGTCTATCTTTGGTTTAAACCGGAAAAGCGGGACTGTCATATGTTGAAAGACTGGAGCGACTAGGCTTGTATACACTGGAATTTAGAAGGATGAGAGGAGATCTTATCGAAACGTATAAGATTATTAAGGGGTTGGACACGTTAGAGGCAGGAAACATGTTCCCAATGTTGGGGGAGTCCAGAACAAAGGGCCACAGTTTAAAAATAAGGGGTAGGCCATTTAGAACTGAGATGAGGAAAAACTTTTTCAGTCAGAGAGTTGTGAATCTGTGGAATTCTCTGCCTCAGAAGGCAGTGCAGGCCAATTCTCTGAATGCATTCAAGAGAGAGCTAGATAGAGCTCTTAAGGATAGCGGAGTCAGGGGGTATGGGGAGAAGGCAGGAACGGGGTACTGATTGAGAATGATCAGCCATGATCACATTGAATGGCGGTGCTGGCTCGAAGGGCAGAATGGCCTCCTCCTGCATCTATTGTCTATTGTCTATTGTAAACCAGCATCTGCAGTTACATTTGGAGAGCCCATTTTCATTGCAAACCTGATTTCTGCTTTCTGTGGTATAATACCATGGCTTTTTGTAAACATAAAAGTCCAAATATGTTCCCATTTTTAAAAACTGAAGCTTTCACTAAATCACGCTAGGAAGCCTAATTAAGTCTGTTCAGACCCTAGTTTAACTAGGTACACTTATCATTAGAATATGAAATATAATCCCTGTTTATGCATGGTAGGATAATACATGCTCTGAGTCTGCATGAAATACATTCATTTTTCATGCTAATCTTTGTAAAAACAACGCATTTTCTTCATTCCCTTAACACTACCACATCTTTTATAATGCCTGTGGTGTACCTGGGATTTATAGATTGAAAGGTCATGTTGAGAAATGGAATGATAACATACTAAATAATGACATTGTATTGGCTTTTTCATAGGTTGTACAGAGGTCCTAACTAAACGTTATGAACTCTAAACCTCCTTCACAACTTTATGATGAGCTGCCACAGCTTCATTCTCAATTATTCTCACTCCCAGTTTGTATAGTTTCACAATGAAAGATTATATTCTAAATATTAACGTTGATATGTGCAATAAAACATTCGTAGTATTTCTAAACCAAATCGCTAAAGATCCCTATAGAATGCAATTACCTAACCACTGAATATTTATAGGTGTGCATGTTCTTTGTTATTCAAATAGACCATTTCAGCTCTAAAGATAGATAGAGACAAAATGCTGGAGTAACTCAGCGCGGGACAGGCAGCATCTCTGGAGAGAAGGAATGGGTGACGTTGCGGGTCGAGACCCTTCTTCAGACGGGTTATGGATAAGGGAAACGAGTGACATAGACGGTGATGTGGAGAGATAAAGAACACTGAATGAAAGATATGCAAAAAATGTGACGATGATAAAGTAAGCAGGCCATTGTACGCTGTTTGTAGGGTGAAAATGAGAAGCTGGTGCGACTTAGATGGGGGAGGGATAGAGAGAGAGGGAATGCCGGGGCTACCTGAAGTGAGAGAAATCAATATCATCTGAAGGTGGAGGGTGGTAGGTGAGTGCATTTCACAGGAATGGAAGGCGAATCACAGCTCCAGCATCAGGGGCAAGAGGCAGAGAAACATTTGGGCTACTTTTCCTCCCATTAATGATTGATTAGTAGGACTAGATGTTACAATCCCTAAAGTTTGCACTACAATTGACTGGTGTTGTTCTTGGGGGTGACCACTAGGTGATGTTGCTACCATTCAGACACATCTTCAGTTGTGTACCTCAACGTCACTGGGTGTTTCGGCCTTTTATCACAAGACACCCTCAGTCGAGGCAGGCCCACCGCAGGGTGATCAGACCTGGGTGTGTGTCTTATGGTTAGCCTCTAGATGGTCACGTGGCAGCCCAGACAGCATCTTTTCTTTTCAGCCACAGCCAGTGACTGCTCCGTTCGGCGGCATTTACAAGTTCTTTGATTGCTCTCCTTTGGCACTGAATGTTGCTAAATCCAGATAATCTCCTGATCTTGGACTAATTTTTATGTTTCCTGTGGGATTCCCTAGTGAGACCGCACCTGGAGTACTGTGTGCAGTTTTGGTCTCCAAATTTGAGGAAGGATATTCTTGCTATTGAGGGCGTGCAGCGTAGGTTTACTAGGTTAATTCCCGGAATGGTGGGACTGTCATATGTTGAAAGGCTGGAGCGACTGGGCTTGTATGCACTGGAATTTAGAAGGATGAGTGGGGATCTTATCGAAATGTATAAGATTATTAAAGGGTTGGACACGTTAGAGGCAGGAAACATGTTCCCAATGTTGGGGGAGTCCAGAACCAGGGGCCACAGTTTAAGAATAAGGGGTAGGCCATTTAGAACGGAGATGAGGGAAAACATTTTCAGTCACAGAGTTGTAAATCTGTGGAATTCTCTGCCTCAGAAGGCAGTGGAGGCCAATTCTCTGAATACATTCAAGAGAGAGCTAGATAGAGCTCTTAAGGATAGCGGAGTCAGGGGGTATGGGGAGAAGGCAGGAACGGGGTACTGATTGAGAATGATCAGCCATGATCACATTGAATGGCGGTGCTGGCTTGAAGGGCTGAATGGACTACTCCTGCACCTATTGTCTATTGTCTATTGATTGCCATTAGCTTTGTCTACGGCGCTGCATTGATTGCTGAACAAAAGGCCTCAGAACCAGGGACAGCTGTCTCCAAATCATCTCACCGGGGAAAAGCAGTAAAACAACGTTTTGCGGGGTGCTTAACATTCAAATACCTCCTTCCACCATCCCCTCCATTGTTATTTGCCAGTAAAGGTGTCTATGCAGTGATATTACTGTGATATGATTGCATCAATTTGCATCGGCTGTGTAGCATTGCGATGCAATTGTCCACGTTTGAGTATGTGGATTAAATCGGCAGTCAGTGTTGTTTCCCCTGGGAAATCCCGGGCTGGTACTGGATCTCACGATGCCTAACTTTCTGTCCCCACCAACTGCAATTGCTTCAGGAAGCCACCATATAATAGACACAATTGCTCCACCTAGGTCTGGCCAAGTCTAAAAGGCCTGTCCCACTTAGGCGATTTTCTAGGCGACTGCCGGCGACTGTCAAAGTCGTAGCAGTTCGCCGAAAAACCGGCGACTGGACCCCCCCCTACGACAATGTCTACGACAAGCTACACCAACCTACCACCTAGTCGACGTCAATCTACGGCAAGCTACCGACAACCAGCAACCCAATCGTCACGAGTAGGACGTCCACCTACGACCGATCCTACGACAACCTACGACCACACAGGCGGCTAACTACGACAACCGAAGTTAACCTACGTCCACCCACGACAAGCTATGACAAGCTACGACCCTGAAGACTGAAGACAACTGAAGACAATTCATGTTTCACCCAGTTTCCTTCCAAAAGAGGGTGTATGGCAGGGTTTCCACTCATTCTGCATCATGACTATTTGAAAGTGGTTTCATGAGAAACTACTCTGAAATACAATGACATCATACATCAATTATCCGTCAAAATGTCAAGAATTTCCTTTCTTGATATTGAAACAAACAACATTTTTTAAAAGGTTGATAAGAACATACAACAAACAGTCCATACAAAAATATTGTAATAAACTTCAATAAATATCAATAAACTTCAAACTTCAAACAGAATACAGGTGCAAAAACATACAAAACCTAACAACATTTATGGACACATTACACTGATGGGTGATCAGATCAAGGTCACACTTGGAATTCACCGAAGGCAGCACCTGACGACAACCTACATCACCTGGCGACAACTTACATCACCTGGCGACAACCTACATCACCTGGTGACAACCTATGACAGCACCAACGTCAGGAGACGTCAAGATACGAACATTGTCCACTGTCGGCGAAATTTTTTTCAACATTCTGAAAATCCAGCGGCGATCAGAAAGACGCTATGACTCTTTGGAGACGACTCACGACCACACAGGCGACACCCCGGCGACCGTGTGGTGACAGCCTAGTCACCTGTAGTTGCCTAAAACATCGCCTAAGTGGGACAGGGCCTTAACTGTCATTTATTCATTGGGAGGATATTGGTAAGTGATGTCATTTTGGAAAAACCCAGAAACACACGATTAGGCCCGGCAATCTTCATACCAAAGCCTCATTTCATGAAACATAGAAACATAGAAACATAGAAAATAGGTGCAGGAGTAGGCCATTCGGCCCTTCGAGCCTGCACCGCCATGCAATATGATCATGGCTGATCATCCAACTCAGTATCCCGTACCTGCCTTCTCTCCATACCCCCTGATCCCTTTAGCCACAAGGGCCACATCTAACTCCCTCTTAAATATAGCTAATGAACTGGCCTCAACTACCCTCTGTGGCAGAGAATTCCACAGATTCACCACTCTCTTCCGATATTGGGTGATGTAAGAGAAGGCATTCTCAGCACATACAATTTGAAGAATTTTGCCAACTCTTTTCCACTTGAATCAAAGATGCATGTTAAAGTAATTGCAAAGCAGCTCATTGCTTTCCAAACATGTAGGCCTGTGATTATTGTAAGTCAAAGGATCGCCGGTAACTTTATGTCATTGCTAAGATACGTTATTAGTTTTGTTAGAGTACAATTCGTGAAGCAATAATCCCTGAAGCAGCATTGTCAATTGTTCCTAAAAGCTACAAGGTACTGACAGCCATTAATTGATAATCCACTGGAGTGTATTATGGTTATTATACTTCATTTGAATGAATTGTCACTTGCTTGAGCTGCGAAGATGACATTCACTCCAGTAAAATAAATACCCTGAGTCTTAAAATGCAATTATCTAGTTGCAGTTCTTTGGGGTTTATTATTAATTGAATTTGCTTGTACATGAGAACAGACTGTAATCGCAGCATACCTGACCCTCAGCAGGTTAAACATAGAAACATAGAAAATAGGCGCAGGAGGATGCCATTCGGCCCTTCGAGCCAGCACCGCCATCCATTGTGATCATCCACAATCAGTAACCTGTGCCTGCCTTCTCCCCATACCCCTTGATTCCACTAGCCCCTAGAGTATCTAACTCTCTTTTAAATTCATCCAGTGAATTGGCCTCCACTGCCTTCTGTGGCAGAGAATTCCACAAATTCACAACTCTCTGGTTGAAAAAGTTTTTCCTCATCGCAGTTTTGAATGGCCTCCCCTTTATTCTTACACTGTGGCCCCTGGTTCTGGACTCCCCCAACATTGGGAACATTTTTCCTGCATCTAGCTTGTCCAGTCCTTTTATAATTTTATACGTTTCTATAAGATCCCCTCTCATCCGTCTAAATTCCAGTGAATACAAGCCCAGTCTTTCCAATCTTTCCTCATATGACAGTCCCTCCATCCCAGGGATTAACCTCATGAACCTACGCTGCACTGCCTCAATAGCAAGGACGTCCTTCCTCAATTTGGGAGACCAAAACTGCACTCAATACTCCAGATGTGGTCTCACCAGGGCCCTATACAACTGCAGAAGGACCTCTTTACTCCTTTACTCAAATCCTCTCGTTATGAAGGCCAATATGCCATTAGTTTTCTTCACTGCCTGCTGTACCTGCATGGTTACTTTCAGTGACTGGTGTACAAGGACACACAGGTCTCGTTGCACTTCCCTTTTTCCTAATCTGACACCATTGAGATAATAATCTGCCTCCTTGTTCTTGCCGCCAAAGTGGATAACCTCACATTTATCTACATTATACTGCAACTGCCATGCATCTGCCCACTCACACAACCTGTCCAAGTCACCCGGCATCCTCATGGCATCCTCTTCATAGTTCACACTGCCACCCAGCTTTGCGTCATCTGCAAATTTGCTAGTGTTACTTTTAATTCCTTCATCTAAATCATTAATACATATGGTAAAAGGTTGCGGCCCCAGCACCGAGCCTTGCGGCACTCCACTCGCCACTGCCTGCCATTCTGACAGGGACCCGTTTATTCCTACCCTTTGTTTCCTGTCTGCCAACCAATTCTCTATCGATGTCAGTACCATATCCCCAATGCCATGTGCTCTAATTTTGCCCACTAATCTCCTGCGTGGGACCTTATCAAAGGCTTTCTGAAAGTCCAGATACCCGCAGGTTGAAGTTCTTGACTCCAGCTTCTTTTCATGCCCAACAGCAGGTCCCCGGGAAGTGCTCCAAGTTTTGGTTGTTCAGCCCGCAATTGTTTACCTTCAGGCTATGCCTCGAAAACGGGCGTTCTCAGAAAATAAATTGACGTAGTCAAGGTTTTTTTTTTGCTCTGAAGGTGTCATCTCTGAAATATTCACCTCTGGAAAAATGTTAACCCGACAGTTTTGCTGCTTCTAACCCCTGAGATAAGGGAACTTTGTGGGACCGCTGTGCAAATGAGCACTTTCCATCCCTTTATGAGAATCAGACGGAACTCCTAAGTCATGAAATCCCGTCTATTCAATTCTGGTATGAAAGCGCAGACTGTCTTAACAAAGGTTAATTTAGGGCAGGTTAGCAACAAGCTGGAGTCAGCATGGCCTCGGGCTAATGAAGTGGCTGTTCAGTCACCAATGTGCAGAAATTAAAATGTTAATTCAAGCATTGCTGAAAATGTGATGATGAAGACAGATTAACCTCGCTAATAGATACGTAAGGGCAAGTGCAGCACCTAAATATATGCTCGCTTCAGAAGATGATTATAATCTGTGCCCTTAATATGGAGGAATTACAGTCATTGAGGATAATATATTTGATCTAAGTGATAAAAATGCTCTAAATTGAAAAGATCATGAACCAAGAGGGTTTAATGGAAGGGTACTGAAAGTAAACACTGCAGTAAATGAGAGTGGACGGCACTGGCAGAAAATATGGCATATTTATAATTTAATATTAGAAATAGAATTTTATATTTACCTTCTGGGTATATCTAAACTATCTGCTTTGAATTAATCGCTCCTGATTACTAAGTTACACACAGTGTTTTTAAAATATCTCTTTGAATTGTTGCGCAGCGGTAGAGTTGCTGCCTTACAGCGCTTACAGCACCAGAGACCCGGGTTCGATCCTGACTACGGGCGCCGTCTGTACGGAGTTTGTACGTTCTCCCCGTGACCTGCGTGGGTTTTCTCCGAGATCTTCGGTTTCCTCCCACACTCCAAAGGCGTACAGGTTTGTAGGTTAATTGGCTTGGTATAAATGTGTAAATTGTCCCTAGTGGGTGTAGGATAGTGTTAATGTGCGGGGATCGCTGGTCGGCGCGGACCCGGTGGGCTGAAGGGCCTATTTCCACGCTATATCTCTAAACTAAACTAAACAGTTCAGCAAAAAAAAATTCAACTGTAACGGTGAATAACCAGGATTATAAACGCTCAGGCTTAATTATGTATTAATTATATCGGCAGTAAACGTTACCTTTAAAAGGTAAGATACTCTGTATAATACTTATTCTATGAAGACTCTTCATATTAGAAGTCAAATTATAAGCATCTACATGCTTACCTAAAACCTGTCCTCACAGAAATAAAAACTTTGATGAAAAATTATTAATGTTAACATTGAATTTCTAATGCGTGTTATGTTTAAATACTCATGAGTGAGTTTTCAGTTCAGTTTAGTTTATTGTCCCATGTACCGAGGTACAGTGAAAAGCCTTTGTGCGTGCTAACCAGTCGGTGGAAAGACAAAACCTGATTACAATCAGGCCATTTACAGCGTCTGATTACACGATAAGGAAATAATGTTTTCTGCAAGGTAAAGCCAGCAAAGTCCAATCAACGATAGTCCGAGGTATTACAAAATGCTGGAGTAACTCAGCAGGTCAGGCAGCATCTCGGGAGAGAAGGAATGGTTGACGTTTTGGGTCGAGACCCTTCTTCAGACTGATGTCAGGGGGGGCAGGACAAAGAAAAGATATAGGTGGAGACAGGAAGATAGAGGGAGAACTGGGAAGGGGGATGGGGAAGAGAGGGACAGAGGAACTATCTAAAGTTGGAGAAGTCAATGTTCATACCACTGGGCTGCAAGCTGCCCAAGCGAAATATGAGGTGCTGTTTGTCCAATTTGCGGTGGGCCTCACTATGACACTGGAGGAGGCCCATGACAGAAAGGTCAGACTGGGAGTGGGAGGGGGAGTTGAAGTGCTCAGCCACCGGGAGATCAGGTTGGTTAAGGCAGACTGAGCGAAGGTGTTGAGCAAAACGATCGTCAAGCCTGCGTTTGGTCTCCCCAAATAGGTACAATGGTCGGCGGGAATATGGTAGGCTGCAGACTGTTTAAATGCTGTGTGACTCTGCGAACTCCATGGTAGTGGAGAGGGTACCAATCAAGGAGGTTGCTTTGACCTTTAAGTGTGGCTTAAGTGTTATTGGAGCTGACCATATTCAGGCAAGTGGTGAGCATTTCACTGCTCTTCTGACATGCCTTGTGGATGACACAAAACAAAGTCATTTCAGAAGAAAAAGAAAGTTGTAAAGAACAAAGACTATAATAGCGAATGTAAAATAAGGAAAAGCAATAGTGGCTTAGCGGTAGAGCTACTGCCTTACAGCGGTAGAGCTACTGCCTTGTTTCGTTCCTGATACTGGTGCTTATCTGTACTGAGTTTGTTCACCCCGTGACCTGCGTGGGTTTTCTTCGAGATCTTCGGTTTCCCCCAACACTCCAAAGTTGTGCAGGTTTGTCGGTTAATTGGCTTGGTATAAAAGTAAAAATTGTCCCTAGTGTGCGCAGGGTAGAGTTAATGTGCGGAGATCGCTGGTCGGTGCGGACTCAGTGGGCCAAAGGGCCTGTTTCCGCGCAGTATCTCTAAAACTAAAACTAAAACTAAATACGGGGCCACGAAGTTAGCCAAACAACTGACAAACTTCAAGGCTTGGACCGTCAAGGCCACTGAATGATGTTAAGTATAACTGTGGAGACAAGAAGTATTCAGAATGAAAATGGAAGCTGCCCTTCGTGATAAATGGGGAAAAATTCTACATAAAATAAATACAGAATATGCTGGGAAACACCCAGTGGATCAGGTAGCAGCTGTAGAAAGAAAAACAGAGTTAATGGTTCAGGTTGAAGACCTTTCATCAGAATAAGAAAGAGAGAGCATTAATTAGTTATATAATAGCAGAAAGCAATGGGGCAGAACCTGGTGAATTTAGCTGATGGGGGAGGGGCAGGAATGGCACGGTGATCAGCTGTTGACAAAATACCTGGTTGATAAATAAATTTGGGCAGTTTAGGTTAGTTTAGAGATACAGTGCGGAAACAGGCCCTTCGGCCCACCGGGTCCGTGCCGACCAGCGATCCCCACACATTAACACTATCCTATACCCACCAGGGACAATTTTTACATTTACCAAGCCAATTAACCTTCAAACCTGTACGTCTTCCGTTAGAAAGAGCGAGAAACAAGCAGTCATATTGTTATACAGCACGGAAACAGGCCCTTCAGCCCAACTAGTCCAGGCTGGTCAAGCTGCCTTCGTGAGCCAGTCACTTGCCTGCATTTCGCTACATCCATCTTAACCTCTCCTATACGGATCCATACACTAAAACTCTTGTTTGTTTGTTTGTTTGTTACTGAACGACAGCCAAAATGGTACACGATAGCGCGACAATTTCAGGCCCACCTTGCTCACCATCGTCCCTTTGGTGCTAATGGAAGACGTTTCACTGAAATCGGTGTTATATTTTTTAAGTTATTCACATTTTAAAGTTTAAATCTATCTCCTAGGGAGGGAGGGGGGAGGGACGGAGGGGGGGAGGGAGGGAGGGGGGAGGAGGGATAAGGGGGTTGAGGGTGATGGAGTGGGGGGGGACGGGGAGGGGGAGGGAGATGGGAGAGGGAGGGGAGGGGGAGAGGGGAGGGAGGGGGAGGAGAAGAAGGGAGGAGGGGGGAGGGGGGAGGGGGAGGGGGTGGAGAGGTGGGGTGGAGGGAGAGGGTAGAGGGAAGGGAGGGGGAAGGGAGGGGGAGGGGGGAGGGATGGGGAGGAGAGAGGGAGGGGGGAGGGGAGGGGAGAGAGGGAGGGGGAAGGGGGGGAGGGGAAGGGGGGGAGGGGAGGGGGGGAAGAGGGTGCTGCGCAGGAGAGGTTCGGGCCCAATGGGTCCACTTGGTCTAGTAACTATCTAACTGTATATAATATACTGTATATAATATATCTTTTAAATGTAATTGTATTCACTTCTACCATTTTGTCTAGTCATTTCTCCCACATACCCAGCATCTTCTGCGTAAAACGTTGCCCTTCAGGTTCTCTTTGAATCTCTGTCCTCCATATTTTCACTCCCCTACCCTGGGAATAGTCAGCGACCTTATCTATGCCCCTCATGATTTAGTATACCTCTTGAAGGTTACCCATCAGTCTCCTGCACTTCAGAGGAGAGATCCACCCTCTATCCAGTCGCTCCTTGCAACTCAAACCCCACCGTGCTGGTGAATCTTTTCTGTGTCCGTTCCAGTTTACCGACAGCCTTCCCACAGCTCAGTGGCTAGAACTGCAGACAGTACTCGAAGTGTAGTCTCCCCAAAGCCTTTCACAGTTATAATGTGGCACTCCAACCCTCAGGTCCCTAACCAACGAAGACAACCGTGCCAAACGCTTTCTTCACCACCTCGTCTGCCTGTGCTCCCAGTTATTCCAGATCCTGCTTCATTTCCAAACGTCTTCTTCACTCTCCACTCTACCACCAATTTTCCTGTCATCTACACAGTTATTAAGCATGCCGACTACATTCTCACCAAATTGTTGATGTGGATGATGAACATCAGTGGACTAATCCCAGTGGCACACAGCTGATCACAGGGCTCCAATCTGAAAAGCAACCTTCCACCACCACCCTCTGACCTAACCCCATGCCAATTCTACATCCAATTGACCAACTCACCCAGCATCGGAGATAGTCCAGCCCACTCTACCGTGAATGGCAAAGGCTTGCTAAAGACAACTTCTCGTCCTAGTCAATCCTCTTACGCACTTCTTCAAAAAACTCAGTTAAATCTGTGAGATACACAAATCCATAATCAGTCCTTCATTTGCAAACACGAGCATTTCTTGCTATTGAGGGCGTGCAGCGTAGGTTTACTAGGTTAATTCCCGGATTGGCAGGACTGTCATATGTTGAAAGACTGGAGCGACTAGGCTTCTATACACTGGAATTTAGAAGGATGAGAGGAGATCTTATCGAAACGTATAAGATTATTAAGGGGTTGGACACGTTAGAGGCAGGAAACATGTTCCCAATGTTGGGGGAGTCCAGAACCAGGGGCCACAGTTTAAGAATAAGGGGTAGACCATTTAGAACTGAGATGAGGAAAAACTTTTTCAGTCAGAGAGTTGTGAATCTGTGGAATTCTCTGCCTCAGAAGGCAGTGGAGGCCAATTCTCTGAATGTATTCAAGAGAGAGCTAGATAGAGCTCTTAAGGATAGCAGAGTCAGGGGGTATGGGGAGAAGGCAGGAACAGGGTACTGATTGAGAATGATCAGCCATGATCACATTGAATGGCGGTGCTGGCTCGAAGGGCCGAATGGCCTCCTCCTGCACCTATTGTCTATTGTCTATTTCCCATCTCTCAGAATCCCCTCTGGCAACTTTCTCATCTCCGATGTTGGGCTCACCAGCCTGTAGTTCTCTGGCTTGTCCTTGCAGTCCTTCTGAACTAAAAGCCAACCAGGGTTAATGATGCTACAATCTTGGGGTCTATGTCCCTAACTCCCTGAAAGTGGCAACACAAGTAGATAGAGTGGTATGAAGGCATATGGTATGCTTGCTTTCATAGGTCAGGGCATTGAGTATAAGAATCAGGAAGTCTTGGTGCAGCTTTATAGGACTTTGGTTAGGCTGCATTTGGGGTAGTGTGTGCCATGGTGGCTTTGGGAAGGGTGCAGAGGGCATTTATCAGAATGATGCCTGGATTTAGGGGCGTATTAGCTACAATCCAAGTGTTGGAAGCAGACTTGACTTGTTTTCTCTGGAGCATCAGAGGTTGCAGGGAGACCTGATAGAAGTATATAAAATTATGAGGGGCATAGATAGGAAAGACAGTCAGAATCTTTTTTCCCAGGATGGTAAAGTCAAATACAACAGGACACAGCATTAAGGTGAGAGGGGCAAAGTATAAAGGAGATGTGTGAGTCAAGTGGTTTAAACAGAGAGTGCCTGGAACATGCTGCCGGGGGTGGTCGTGGAAGCTGATACATTCGTGGCAATCAAAACATTTTTGGACAGCCACATGGATATGTACAGACAGCAGGGATATGGGTAATGTGCAGGTACTGATGGTCTTTTTTTTTTAGATTTAGATTTAGAGATACAGCGCGGAAACAGGCCCTTCGGCCCACCGGGTCCGCGCCGCCCAGCGATCCCCGCACATTAACACTCTCCTACACACACTAGGGAGACAATTTTTACATTTACCAGCCAATTAACCTACATACCTGTCCTGTACGTCTTTGGAGTGTGGGAGGAAACCGAAGATCTCGGGGAAAACCCACGCAGGTCACGGGGGAGAACGTACAAACTCCGTACAGTACAGCACCCGTAGTCAGGATCGAACCTGAGTCTCCGGCACTGCATTCGCTGTAAGGCAGCAACTCTACCGCTGCGCCACCGTGCCGCCCTTGGCATGATGTTCAGCACGGAAATTATGGGCCGAAGGGCCTGTTGATGGTGTTCCATGGTCTATGTTCCAAATACTGTATCGTTGCCAGAGTCACAGTAAATTCTAAACGAGTATTCCACAATGTCCTGTGATACACTCGGTCAGGCCTTGGGGATTTATTACACATACGCTTTAAGACCTCCAGCAACTTTATATATCATTGTTACTTGATTTGCATATCTTTCATTCGTTGTTCTTTATCTGTCTACATCATCGTCTATGTCTCTCGTTTCCCTCTCTCCTGACTAGTCTGAAGAAGGGTCTCGACCCGAAACGTCACCTATTCCTTCCCTCCAGAGATGCTGCCTGTCCCGCTGAGTTACTCCAGCATTTTGTGTCTATCTACCTATTTTTTTGTAATGGGGATGTGTTTCAAGACATCATTCAATTCCTCTGTCCCTCTCTTCCCCTCCTCCTTCCCAGGTCTCCCTCTATCTTCCTGTCTCCACCTATATCCTTCCTTTGTCCCGCCCCCCTGACATCAGTCTGAAGAAGGGTGGCACGGTAGCGCAGCGGTAGAGTTGCTGCTTTACAGCGAATGCAGCGCCGGAGACACAGGTTCGATCCTGACTACGGGTGCTGCACTGTAAGGAGTTTGTACGTTCTCCCCGTGACCTGCGTGGGTTTTCTCCGAGATCTTCGGTTTCCTCCCACACTCCAAAGACGTACAGGTATGTAGGTTAATTGGCTGGGTAAATGTAAAAAAAAATAAATAAATAAAATAAAAAATAAAAATAAAAATAAAAAAATAAAAATAAATAATAAAATTAAAAAAAATATATATATAAAAAAAATTGTCCCTAGTGGGTGTAGGATAGTGTTAATGTACGGGGATCGCTGGGCGGCACGGACTTGGAGGGCCGAAAAGGCCTGTTTCCGGCTGTAGATATATGATATGATATGATAAGGGTCTCGACCCGAAACGTCACCCATTCCTTCTCTCCTGAGATGCTGCCTGACCTGCTGAGTTACTCCAGCATTTTGTGAATAAATACCTTCGATTTGTACCAGCATCTGCAGTTATTTTCTTATACAACATATCATTAATTTCCTCACTGCATCATGGAAAGCAATGGCAGAAATGAAGATAGAAAATGACCAGCTAGCGGAACAGTATCAATGGAGAGAAATTAGATAAATAATTATTACATGATAATCTAGCCAGTTCTGGTACAGAGAAAGTGAGTTATCTGAACTTGCTGTATTCATTATTGAGTGCCAAATGCTGCACTCAACAGGAGATGAGGTGCTGTTGCTGAAGTCTACACTGGGCCTGGCTGGGAGATGGCAAACAGGTCAGAATGGAAGGGGAATGGGGTATTAAAGTAATCTGCTGTACATTAAAACCTTAGAAGTTAACTTCCAATATTTCTCAGCTAAAGGTGGCGCAGCGGTAGAGTTGCTACCATGCAGCGCTAACAGCGCCAAAGACCCGGGTTCCATCCCGACTACGGGTGCTGCTGTCTGTACAGAGTCTGCACATTCTCCCCTGCGTGGGTTTTTCTCCGAGATCTTCGGTTTCCTCCCACACTCCAAAGACGTACAGGTTTGTAGGTTATTTGGCTTGGTATAAAAGTAAATTGTCCCTAGTTAGTGTAGTGTTAGTGTGCGGGGATCATTGGTCGGCGCGGACTTGGTGGGCCGAAGGGCCTGTTTCGGCACTGTATCTCTAAATCTAAAAAAATCTAAAAATCAGCACCATCAATTTTCCAGCTCAATACTCCAGGACTGTGTTTGAAGTTCTCTCTCTCTCTCTCTCTCTCTCTCTCTCTCTCTCTCTCTCTCTCTCTCTCTCTCTCTCTCTCCCTCTCCCTCTCCCTCTCCCTCTCTCTCTCTCTCTCTCTCTCTCTCTCTCTCTCTCCCCCCCTCTCCCCCTCTCTCTCTCTCTCTCTCTCTCTCTCTCTCTCTCTCTCTCTCTCTCTCTCTCTCTCTCTCTTCTCTCTCTCTCTCTTCCCCC